>NC_056748.1:298061637-298349137 GCF_019279795.1 Protopterus annectens | reverse complement strand
TGTAAAGAGACTAACAACGTCTATTGTTACCAAAATATATACTTTACTCTGCTCCAACTTGATTCTCTACCCACTTCATCCAGGAGTTTTCACGAATCCTTACAAATATGTGGAAAGCTTTTTAGACCCATCTGCAATTTTTGATTCAAGAATTGCCCTATAAAACATGTCTTGGAACACTTTCCATTGACTATAGGTCTAAATTGTGGATTCATCAACCCTTTATGAATCTTGGGAATTCCAAAAATATTGGGAATCATTGGGCACTTATTAGTCATGAAGGCATGCTCGTCCTCATTAATTTGACCTTGAAACTACATATCATCCATAAGCAAATCAATTTTCCTATACATGACATGTATTTCATTAATGGAACTCTCAACATATGATTCATTCAGTAACATAGTGTTAACAGCATTTAAATAATCCGATTTGTTCATAACAACAATTCCATTGCCTTTATCTGCCTTCATCAACCGGATGCTCATATCATGCACCAAATCTAAAAGCAAACATTCCTCTCCTAATGTGAGGTTAGATAAATTATCGTCTGGTTTTTGTTTCAACACTTTACGTATGTCCTTTTCACATTTATTTTCAAAAAGTCTAATAACATTATTCAAAGGCAGATTAAAAGTGATGGGTCTACCTCAAGTTACTGTTTATATTTTCCCTACCATCCTGTGAATTAAACCAAACTTTAAGGTTAAGTTTCCTTGTGTAACATTTTAAGTCAGTCAATGTACTGTCAATTCTAGCCCTCCTATACAGCACAAATGTAAAATCCTTTGAGATGACATTCATGTGCTCTGTTTTGATTTCTTTCGTGAAATAATTATACACCTTAAAATCTTTAAACTCATTAAATATATGAGGTTTTAAAACATTGACATTACCCTCATCACACCTGCTACACGTACCATTTGTGTACATAGAAAATGTGTTCAATAAATTATTCACATTTGGTATTTCAGTCAGTACATCAATGAATAATAAATCATCCTTCTTCTTTACCTCAGAACCAGAGTTAGAAATTTCATTATTAGTGTCAATCTCCCCTTCCCTAAAGCAACAACCTTTGTTTAGGGTGTTATCAAAAATATTAGGTGGGGAAACAAAAATGCTGGGTGTAAAAACTGAGTCAATGCTGGAAACAGTAGTTAAGGGATTTAATATTTCAAGGGCCCAGTACATTAAGTCCTCTGCTGTTGGCTCTTGCGCCATTTGTTGCCATTGCTGTTCTTTGGTTGTGCACCCTGTCTGTTGTAATCCTGAAAGTTTTTTGGTTGAAAAGGGTGTGGCTGTTGCTCCTTTCCTTTTAATCTCTCTGATCGCCTAACGCTGTCATCATTAGAACAGGATTGTATGCCTTGTCTACTCCCTCTCATGTTACAAGCATCATTGGTTGCGTTCGCACCTGAATCAACACTCTGATTGGCTTGATCATCCTCACTGCCAGTAATACCAGTAGAAAGTGGATACACGCATTGTAAAGCGTATTCATTCAAATCACGCTTAATCTTATTAGTTTTACATGTAAAAATAATGTTACAAGTGGTGGTTACATTTGTAAAGGCAGCATTGTATATACTTTGATTGGCATTAAAGTGAATGTCACTTTTTATTGTTTGATTCAGTTCATCCAGTTCCTTAGCTGCTTTTTCTGCTGCCAAAAGATTAGACTTCACCATAAGCCTCATCATTTGAATACCAGTTTTGTCATATAAATTACGAATGTCATTTAGCAGCTCAACGTTACTCTCCACACCATTCGGATATTTCCACAATCTTAGACCACGAGGAACAATTTTCATATCAATATTTTTTTGCAAATAGGAAATTTCCATTTGCAATTTTTTGTACGATAGTAAATTTTTCTCAAATGCCCTAATCTTTTCAACTACAGATGTACTTTCAAATTGAATCCCATTTCCTGGTCTCTTTTCAATTCCAAAAGAAAAGGTGTTACTTCTCCACCCTAAACTCCCTTGCGAGTTCCCATTCGACTCTTCAGTGCTAACGGACAAGCCACCAGTCATATCGTCATGCTGCTTTCTATTTCCACTCAAATTACTAGTGGAAGGTGTCAGCTGGGTTAAAGGGTAGCCTAAGCTACCAAACATGTCGTTATGACCTTGCTTTTCAGTTATAGACTGTATTTGGGCTGTATGTATAGCCAATTGCTGTTGAATTTGTTGTAACAGCTCAAATAAATCTCCGTTCTTGGTACCTGTGCCTTCCATTTCTGTAATAAAACAAAACTCCAAAGAAAGTTGTATAGACTTAAGAACCACCACAGGAATGTAAATCCAGTCCACGTATGACAGACACAACCACTGTAGATGCAAAAAGTTCATTCAGCAATGAAAATCCACAGTTAAGCACTTTCTTCCCTTAGCTTAAAAAGGGACTTCCTCAGAACACTTTATAAAATGGATAAAATGCATAAAATCCCAGCCATATATACCCAAAATAATTAAATACGTAATGAGTGTTAATTGATTGATTAAACCTTAAGTGATATCCACTTTGATACCTTTAAAAAATAATGAACTGCGTAAAATGACCATTGAACTAATTTAAATATATAAATATAAATGATGTGCAATATCGAAGACATAAATAATAATTTGTACTGTGTTAAATACAATGCATAATGCGATATATCTCAAACCATATAAACATTCCATATGTTAAAATCCATACAATGATGTTAAAAATCTATACATAAAAAATTTTGCATGAAAATCAATTGATTTCCTCATAATATGGCCATGTCCAACTTTTCCAAATTTCACTAGTGCCGTGTAGTAGTCATGTTATTCAAAGTCCTGAATATATGCAAAATTTGAGACTATCCATTCAAAAAAAAATAAAAATAAAAATACAGTGAAATATAGATCATAAAGCAACTCTTTACATGTATAAAGCAGGGATGAATAAATATGTCAGTTGCACTTTTGGCACACCCCTACAGTTCTGAGTAGTCCACTGTTTGTATCCACTATTTACATGGCCAGATAATTAATAGAACCACTATTATGCATAAACCCTTAATGACAACCATGTTAGTTAACTCAGCCAAAGGTTTGCTGTCACCCATTACTCTAAATAGGTAAAATTGCATTAGAAGTAAGTGCTAGAGAGTTTAGTGACTAGTTCATGTTGGTGTGTGTGCTTATGTTGTGCGTATGTAGCTGTGGCTGTGTGTGTGTGTGTGTGTGTGTGTGTGTGTGTGTGTGTGTGTGTGTGTGTGTGTGTGTGTGTGTGTGTGTGTGTGTGTGTGTGTGTATGTACGTGTGTGTGAAAGATCACTACAGTCATTCCCCTGTGCAAAGAAAGTCCAACAACTGATCTGGGTAACTACAGGCCTATAAGTCTTACCAGCCTTATATGCAAGGCCATAGAAAGAATTATTATGGACATGATAAATGAGGACATAGGTAACCTGCAAACACTGGAGCCATCACAGTTTGGCTTTTTTAACAGAAGGTCATGCATATTAAATCTGTTGGGCTTTTATGAGATGGTCACCAAAGGATTAAATGAAGGTAAGAATATACATAAAGCTTACCTCAACCTGGCCAAGGCTTTTGATATAATACTCCACTCAGGTATTGTAGACAAGTTCATTAATTTAGGTATAAACTCTTTTATCACCCTCTGGACAGCCAACTGCCTCACTAATAGGAACCATAAGGACAAAATAGGTTAGTCTACATCCACCAAGAGGCCAATCACCAGGACTCCGTACTGAGGTCGCTCCTTTTTGGCATCTATTTCTCTGAAATGGAAGCAAATGCTGAAGGTTTATGGTGGACTAAGTTTGCAGATGGCTGCAAGCTGGGGATGATCATTGACTCCCCTGCAGACACTAGCATTCTTCAAGAAGGTCTATCTCTGATTAATAAATGGTGCTAAACCCATGGTCTTAAACTTAATGCTAAGAAATGCATAATAGTATCCTTCTGGAAGTCAACCATCTCAGCTAATTACCATGTTGATAATACATCCCTAAGAGTTGACTGAGTGGTTAGAGATCTGGATATGCACATAGACAGTAGCCTTATCTTTGACCACTGTGTGGCCACAGTGGTGAAGAAATCCTTTTATGTTGTGCAACTTATAAGTAAGGGTAAGGCATATAGGTCTAAATAGGTCATTATCTGAATGTGCGCTGCCATTATCAGATCAGTCATAGAATACAATACTCTCTTTGGTATATACCTTACCAGGCATATGCAGCAACTAGAGCAACCTCAGAGGTTCCTTGCTAAAAGAATATAAGGCACAATAAACCTGGCTTATGCAGAGTGCCTTAAAGCTCTTTCCCTCTACTCAGTCTTCTATACATTGCTGAGGGGTGTTCTGTGCCTTGCTTTCAAGGTATCTGCAAACCCTACACTTATGAATCTCCTTCAAATTCAGTAAGTGGAAGAGCATCAGAAATAAAATGTCTACGGACCTGAACTTTTTGTGTGACTTAAACAGAACATGCTGGAGAGACAGATATGTGTCCCAGAGACTGCCCCTCCTATGGAACAGGCTTCTGATCCATGTGGAGCTGAGTTTGTCTATTACCCAGTTTAGTGCAACCTAGACCAGTAGCTGGGGAATAGGAAATTTACACAGTGCCTGGCACCCATGTCCATTATGGGCAGAGGTAGCTTATAAATGCCTGGCTCTCAGTGTACTATTCAAATACACAACATCATTATTATTTTGGAAAAACTTGGCTAGGCTTAGAACCCCCCCCCTAGGGTCATTAGACTAGTAAAGATATATGAATCTGTGTTGAAGACTGTTCTTTGGATGAGGTATTTTGGGGGCTTTCAGTGTTTTTTGTAGGAGCCCGTGATGTGTTCAGTTTTCTGAAAGTGAAGGAAGCCAAGTAGGTCAGGGTCTTTCAGGGTACACAAAGGTAAATAGAATTGGCTACACAGATGCCTGTAAGAGATGAAGTAGAGAGAAAGGGCTTTTAGCATGCCAACATAGTCAAAGGAGCAATGACTTGTGAATATTTAGGTAGGAAACATTGGGGCCTTTCAAGCTAAGCAAGGTACAGCCAGAGAAGGAAGTGCATTCAATGATGGGGTTTAATGATGAAAGAGTGGATGGATTTCCAATTTTTTTTGTACCTACAGGTAATGCCTTTTGTAAGTAGTTGAACTAAGAAGAAGGTTCTCCTTATTATGGTCAATACATGGCAGTTAAAGGAAAAGAATATGCATAGATTTCTAATGACTTTATCAGTTTTAAGAGGTCCCATTAATGTTGTAAGCAGCTAGATAGACTTGTTTGTCAAAAGAAACTGTGCTACAATTTTTGGCATCGGACTTGAACCCATTCTCTGTATAGTATGTGTTGGTATGGCCAAGTTTTTTGTGAAAGATCTTAGTGTTTGCAGGAGAGTTTATGATTGCACCTAGTTTACCATCATTAGCAAACCTGGCCTGCCACCACCTTCACATCAGACAAACAGATGACAAACATGAAGGGACTCGGGATGTAGCCTGTAGAATACTGCTAGCACCACTACATTATATGAAAAAGGTACCACCTACCCTCGATATGTGTGTGTTCTATCTGTGACCCATTTGTTATCCAGCAGATGACACAGTGTTTCATTTTTATACAGGTGATTTGTTGAGCATACCAGTATATGGAATTATGTCAAAAGTCTTATATAAGTCTAGATAGATAGATGATATATAAAGACTGGCCTTTATCTATAGCATCAGTAACTCTTTTAAATAAATTAAATAGATTGAATAAACAGGATCTGCCATTTGTGAACTGAAATTAGTTAGGCTCAAGAGATTGTACATGATCTGTGTCATTTATTATTTTAACTATGATGCATTTTGTGACCTTGCAAAGTATACTTTTGAGAGTAAAGAGTCTGTAATTTCAGAGTCTCTGCTGGAACCACCTTTTTGCAGTGGAACAATTATGGTAGTTCTCCAGACTACTGGTTGATGCCCATTGGAATGTCTAAGGTTGAATGTTTTTCATAGGTGTTAAGTGAAGCTGTTTGGTACTGACATGGAGACAGCCTGGAATGCTGTCAGAGCCCACCGTTAGTTTTGGTTTTGGACAGCAGTTTAAGAGTCAGGAGAAATCAGTGGCAAATGCAGTGGCTATGGTAGTGGACTGGTCCACAGGTTAGTCCCATCAGACATGACCTGTTTTCACAAAGCTATATCATTTGATATTTGTTAATTGAAACTGTTAAGTAAATGTACTTTTTCAGAGATACTGAAGTTATTTGTACTGTTACTGCTTACTCAAACTTGAACTGTCATCAGTACAGCTATGCAACCACAACAGTAGATACACAGAATTTCCATTTATATACTGGGAGTACTGCTTTTAACTTTCGCGTGTCTTGACACTCATGTGCCTAAGATAGATTTTTTTATCAAATAATAAAACAATAACATTAAATGTTATATTGCAAACCTAGATATATGTGGAAACAGAAATACCATCAGGTTTTGTTAAGAAGTTTAAATTCATTGTAAGGAAGTACATACCAAAAGCAGGCATTATTTTAGAAGATTGATGTTATCAGATTCTATAGGCCTAGAAAGGCAATAATTTACTGCTGTAAAGGATTGCTAATGTATAGCTCTTCAAGGTTTAAAGTCTGAAGATTTTGACAGGTAGATAACAAAAGTCATCATTTTATATTACTTCTAAAGTCATCATTTTATATTAGAAAATGCAACACAGGAAAGGCAAGCAGAAAAAAAGTCTGAATTCTGTTTTAATAAAGTGCTTTTCGTTTGCTTCCAAAGCAAACTTCTTTAGATTACAAATGAACCTTGCAAAATGCATTTAAATAAGGACAGGTGATACTTTTTACCTATCACAACAAACCTTTGCAACATATGTTACTTAAAGAAATACTCTCCCATTAAAAACTACTGCTGGTTACTCCAAATACAACAAAAGACAGTAGTAGACAAATTAACAAAATGAACTTACATAAATTCTAAAAGTTAATCTACTATTACCTGTTTAACTAAAAATCTTGACATTTTAAATACCACATAAATATATACCAAGTTATAAAGCTGAATACTACAACTCGATATAAAAGGTGCTCATTACAAAGAAACGATAGCACTATTAAACTGAACACTCCAAATTAAATATATATATATATATATATATATATATATATATATATATATATATTAAAAAACATTTTCATCTCTGTAAACTTTTCAATTTCAAAATACAGCTGATGGAACAAGCTTCATTTATACCAGGAAAATTGTAAGCATTCAATTTAATTTTCCACATCAATTCTAATTCCTCTAAACACAGGGGTAAAGGTCCTCCTCTAATATCTAAAGCTACCTGGTCTATAGCCAAAAATTTGAATTTATGGTCTTTGTAACACTGTATATGTTTTGCTAGTGCATTATCATTTTTTCCTTTAGATATTGCATACTGATGTTCGTAGACTCTATCTCAGATTCTGCGTTCCGTTTTACCAATATAAAATACGGAGCAGCATTGGCACCTAGCCAAATACACCACATTTCTGGAATTACAATTAAACCTCTGTTTTAATTTGAATTGTGTGTTATTAATACTAAAACTGTTGGTAACATCCATAAATTTACAAAAATTGCAGGATTCACATTTGCCCATACCTGTTATTTTAGGAATAATTATATGATTTTGTTCCAACAAGTTCTTTACATTTTTGCCCCTTCTAAATACCACTTTGGGACATTCTTCCAATTTATTAAATAATAATGGGTTCATTTTAAAAAGTTCCCAGTTCTTCTGGATAACCCTCAAAATGACTTTACCACTGTAAACATAGTGGTAAACTTAGATGGAAATCTGTTTTACTTATTGTCTCCTCACTATTAATGCTACCTATATCTGCTAGGTTACTTAAATTTCCACTAACAGTTTGAATATTAGCTGTCTGTTTAACACTTAGTATAGGATTATATATCTTATTAGATCTCTTGAATTTTACTTCTTCTATTAATGAATCTAACAAAATTTCAGGATAGTTATGCCTCAAAAACAACTTTTTCAGAAAATAGCATTCATCTAGAAATTCATTATCCTGGCTCACTATACGTGCAGCCCTCTCTAGTTAGCCTTTAACCACAGACCGCTTCTGATGGTGAGGGTGGCAACTTGAGAAGTGCAGGAAGGCATTAGAATACGTGCTCTTCCTGTAGATCTTGGCCTCAAAGCATTTTTGTGCCCTATTCTTTGAGAGCCAAATATCTAGATATGCTATCTCATCTGTGTTAAACGTTGATGTGAATTGTAGGAACTGGGTAGACTTATTGAAATAATCTAATAGTTTATTACTAGCTTCAAGATCACCTTTAAATAAAATAAAGATGTCATCTAGGTATCATGTGTAATAAACAATAGACTTGTTTACATTTTCAATCTTAAACACAAATTCTGTCTCCCAGTGTGCCATCACTAAATTTGCTATGCTGGCTCCACATGGGGAGCCCATAGCTACCCCTACTTCTGCAATATAAATCATTACCAAACAAGAAGAAGTTGTTAGACAGAATAATATCAAGTAAATCCATAACCAAACTTATTACTGCTTGTGATGCTCCATTTTTCTTTAACAAAAAAACCTATCCACTCGATCCCTATTAAATGTGGGATACAGGTGTACAGGTCTTTAACATCGACTGTAAGGAAATTACAGTCCTCATCAAACTGCAGACTATCAATTTTCTTCAAGAAAGACCAAGAGTCTTTACACACTTGGTCTTCAGCTGTTAAATATTCCTTAAGTAAAGAATCAACAAATTTTGCACATAGGTAGGTAGGTAGGTGAACTACGTCCATCCACTAAAGGTCTCATTGGTGGATCCACTAAGGTTTTATGAATTTTGGGTATCCCATTTTATTTGCTTCTGGTAGCATTCCTTGCTACAGCTTAACCATATTTCCTTTGTATCCAATCCCATTTATTTTAAGGAGGTCATACCCTGCATTCATCATAGGGGTACATTATATCAAACTCCACCAGTGATATGTATTTATAAAATACAATAATATATCTATTATTTTGATTTACTGATTATTGCATGTACATTATATACCATATCAGTGGGCCAACGTACTACATAATTTCTCTTGAAAGTAAAGAGATGATAAATTACACAGTAAAAATAATGAACTGACCTTGAAAAATATTTTTTTCAGATAACCCTATTACTACTTCACAAAAGGGTGGTAGATGAAAGGAGCTGCCCTCCAGACTGAGTAGTACTAAGCAAAAGGAATAAAATCTTTTAAAGGATCATGGGATAAGTAGAAAGTGTAAGAAAAGAGCAGAGGTTGTTGTAGTTGTCAGCTGCACCATTCAAGTATACCAGGCAGACAATTAGTTGTTTCTTGCCAGGTTAAACACATATTATTGTATAGATGGTTGAATCACATTACTACATTATGTGAGCAAAAAGCATCACTGGTTAATATTTTATGTAGATGACAAAAAGTAAAAAGAGTCATATGAAAACTTAAGTCTCATTAAAATTACACAGTGGCTGTGATATCCAAATAGTCCCAGTTTATGTTACAGAATCTCATGCTATACAGTACAGTTTCATTATCCACTGTACCACAACACAGCAAAATGAATATAAGGATTTATCTATCCCTATACTGTGGAGTTCGGTGACTTATTGGTTCCCTAGCACAACCACACCTCTTTAGTATTACTAAAGCTCAGGAATTTATCAGGGTAAAAATCACAAAATTAATTGTTTATGTGTTTCATATGAATACCAACATATCTACATTGTATCATACTTCTAGAACATTCGAGTACTAACCCAGAGGCAAGATGCAGCCCTTGGAGCATGTGATAGTGTATGGGGGGGGGGGGTCAGAACACTCCCTGGGATTCATGAACTCTTACACTGTGTACAATAAGGGTACACCATTCAGAGTGAACAGACAACACAAGCATAACTCACACCTTCTTCCTCCTAATTTTAGTTTTCCTACTGATATTCTTGCAGCTTTAACTATTGATAGGGATTCATAAAGGTTATCACAAAGTGTAGACGTCATGTACACTTAGTGTAAGTGATTAGAAAGTACAAAAATGTGGTAGGGCTGTTCTTGAATATAGATTTTGTACACTTAGTGTATATGTTAATGAATCTGTATAGTGTCTAAAGGCTTAGTGACTCCACTTGACATTTTCTAACATAACATCAATAAGAGCAGGTTTGAGTAAAGATAAAACTGGCAACAAAGGTGCTGGGTCAACAGTGCAGTTTAGTCCACCATACAAACATTGGCATTCAACATAATTTAGAGCTATACCAATCCTGTGTGCATGAATAAGGAGGTGGAATTCTATCTCTGGTTCCATGGGGTAGATGAATGAAAGCCTGATTGAAACCAAGATGACCCAAATTCATTTAGCGGTTCAGGCTCTGGAAGAGCTAAACTAATGGAGAGGTGGGTTTAAGGAAATTATGTAAACTCAACCGTCTCAGGTTAGGGAGGGATTGGTATTCTGCCATGCCCTGATGGAGGCTGGGGCTCATGAATCCCTTGCCTGCAAAGCAGGCTACCATATTGTAACAGGAAATGTGAATGGACAAATGCTACAGGCAATGAAGCCTGTGATGATGATGGCTTTGCTCCATCCAGTTAGGACTGCCTCCCTTTTCATATCTAAAAAATTCCCACTTCTGGCTGCATGGATGACACCATCCCTGAACACTGTCTGTCTGTCTGTCTCTTGCTCTCTGTCTCAGGAAAGTGGTGTGATGAAATAACTTAAGAAAAAGTTGCAAGACATACCCCCCTGATGAAGGTGGGCCCTTTGCATAAATGGATATAGCAAGACTTTGCCAGCCCTGTGGAGGAGAATGAATTAGTAGGGACAACGGTCAGGTCAGCTGTGAAAAAACAAATATGATCTGTCTGTCTGTCTCTCTGTCAGGAATGTAGGGCAATGAAATAATTAAAAAAATTGTGAGACATTCCGTCCCTGATGAAGGTGGGCCCTTTGCAGAAATGGATATGGCAAGACTTTGACAGCCCCATGGAGGAGAAAGAACTATTTAATAGTAACAAAGGACAGGACAGCTGTGAAGGGTATGGCACTCAAAAGAATGTATAACATGGCAGAGTCATTATTTTTATTTTGTTTTTTATTCTGATTTGCTATGTCTTCCTATGTGGCAGTATAAGCTACTGGATTTTTATGGCTTTTTGTACCATTTCAGTTTTATGAATTCTGTTTTCACAACATACTTATTGTCTGAGTATTGTGACGTGCAAAACAGAATGAACTTGCACCCTACTGCACTATGAAAGACGCTTTTATTAGTCCCCATCACTGTTACTAAGTATATATTATATTCGTTTCTTAATGTATTTGCTCTTGGCATGTTATGAAAACAAGCAACATTTCCATACATTTGCAAATATTTTGAACACCGTGCAACTTACAAATGCATGGCATTCTTGTGAAAGGTCAAAAAAGGGACACAACTTCCGCTAATAAATTATGTGTGTGATGTACCACCTGAGGTGTTTAATACTGCTTGTATGGCAGTTTATGAAAATAGGTATTTTCCATGACTTCAGCTATCTAAGAAACAATCTGATGTGGAATAAGGAAGTGTAACATGAACAGAAAGCTTCAGATACGATCCATTTCTTACGCTTTCATCTACACCATGGTGAAATTTAAACATATTCAGAGATATTTCTATAGCTATGTATGATACTGTCTGTTCCAAAGATGAGCAACTCACAAAAAAAATAAATGCTTCATCAGGTCAAATTTTACATAATTTGAGTACAACTGACAGTGCACAGCATATTTAAATTTCAAATGTTGGACATTTGTGTAGTTTTTGACCAAAAGTCATTCACAGGTATTCAGTTTAATGTAAGTTTGAAATAAGTAACACTAAGATATATATATATATATATATATATATATATATATATATATATATATATATATATATATATATATATATATATATATATATATATATATATATATACACACACACACACACACACATATATCTTATATATATATATATATATATATATATATATATATATATATATATATATATATACACAGAAACACACACACACACACACACACATATATATATATATATATATATATATATATATATATACACACACATATATATCTTAACACATTGACATGTTTTACTGTGTGGTCGTGATCTGATTTTCCCTGCAGAAATTCATGCTACAGGTTCAATGGTATGTAGTTCTTATGTGATACAACCTTTCCAGTGCCACTGTGGAGTAAATTACTTAGACAAGCAGATTGTATTGTATTGTATTTATTTATTTATTTATTTATTTTACATTTGTTTACAGGGAAAGATTGGAAAGAAATAATGATTAAATGCAAGACCACTAAATGCCATTTTAATTCATTTAGTAAAACTGAGTCATTCATCATCCGACAAGATGGTCTGAATTTATTCAATGACTACAGATACGTACCTCAATAACTATAAACGCACATAAGCCCTCCCTTTCCTTTTATGTTTCTTTATATTGCTCTTTTCTTGTATTACGCATTCATTTCCACCTAACATGACCTTCTGCAGTTGTGTTATCATTTGACTATTGTCTGAAGCATAGCTGTATTGTATTTCAGCATGCATCTCATTTTCTATTTGGAATGTGAAAAATCAATAAGCCGAAACTGAAAACAATAAATCAGCATTTTTCTATGAGGCATGTGAGGCAAAACCATACAGGCATACATTTGTTTATGTCACATTTAAATTGTTCTGGAGTGCAACCCTAGAATCTTTCATCTAATAAATAGGATTGTGCACATTCCCCCAGCTATATTACTGTCAGTAGCATGTCTTTTAGCAAACAATGACACCTTAAAACACTTCCATATATCTGATTCCTTGCCATGAAGGATGTACAGATGATTGCTAGCAACCATAAAATGATTTGACAGATGACATTGTATTGCTTTCCGTTATCAAGAATGAGGGTGACAGCAGCAGAGATAGTGACAAACAAATATTGCTCTTGTTAAATATTAAGGTTCTGCAGCATTAAAATATATTGTGCCACTGATGCAAGCCTTGCAAAGGCAGCCCTTATGAAAAGAAAGATACTGAGTCAAATGCCTTTCCAGTAAACAGGCATTATAATGCCACTGGATTCTGATGTTAAATGGATTATGTCTAGGAATCCATACAGAATGCAAAGTAGCAAATATTAGGCTGTTTAAAGTGAATCCATATGAGATGTTGCCAGTTCATGTAGTAAAGATGGTCTCTAGTACCTGGTAAGGAGTATAAAAAATCTTAATATAAGGCAAGAATCTGTAGCATACATTTATTGAGGAATGAGACTCATGAAATATACACATATATAATAATGCAGGCTTATTATCTGGTCTAATTTGATATACAGGATGAAATGTTTTCATGTTCTTTTCCTCAAGCATCCCAGCGGTAAGGATGGAGCTCACTTCAGGGATACTGGCAATCCATTGTTTGTGTAGTAAATTGGGAGTAAGAGGGTCAGTAGATGTTAGTAGGGACAAAAGATTGTGCAGTTTTGCTCAGCTCTCTCTTGTTCAACTGGTTACTGTGATTTTCACTGGATACTGTGATTTTCCTGCTAGTTATGCCCCCTGTTGGATTCTGGCAACTCAGTCTGAGGTGGGTCTATATCAAACCCTTAGGTAGTCGAATACATAAAGGTTGATCACTAAATATTGAAATGTAAAAATCGCGAATGGTCATTTTCATGCAGGGAAACAAGTTGTTTGGCCGTTACCCAGATTTTGCCCTTTTTACAATGTAAGTAGAACGATCTTGGTGTTGGTATATTTAGTTAGGGGGAGTGTGTGGGGCTGTGCCCCCCACATCGGGGGTGGGGGTGGGGGTGTGTTGGGTGAAGTCCCCCAGTTGATTTCTGTTTAAAACTTTTTTTTTTAGTTTGGCCAACGGCATTGTTTCCCTGTGTGGAAATGGCCATTTGCAATTTTTACATTTCGATATTTAGAGATTGACCTTTAGGTATTCAACTACCTAAGGTTTTTGATCTCATAATATAGACCCATCTGAGGCATACAAATAATGGGGTAACCAAAGCAGGCTGTCAGCATTAGGTAGTGTGCGCTTTATAGCACATGCACGTAGGGTGCAGTGACATCAAAGCATGATGGGCACAAGGTCTGGGGTTTAGGGACAGGGCACCATGAGAAAAAAAGTCCTCCCCCACCATGTGGATGGAAGTATATAGCACTACTTCCAACCTGTCCTGTGGTGCTATCAATTGTAAGAGGGGCTGGTTACAGAGACGTAGGAGGGGCACTCTTTTCCTATAGACAAAACATATGCAGATGTCACACTACTACTTACTGTTTCATTTAGCAGTGTGTGTGTGTGTGTGTGTGTGTGTGTGTGTGTGTGTGTGTGTGTGTGTGTGTGTCTGTGTAAGCATGTTTGCCAGTATGTGTGTGTAAGTGTATGTAGCTTTACAGCAGTGTGTATGCATTTGTGTGTGAGCACAAAATGTAATATCTGCTAAAATGTAGGTATAGCTACAAGAAAGTTCAGTTTTCAAAGTGCATGTCACTGAATCATAAATGGAAACAGACTACTAGGTTCATTGTGACCCACAGATTTTCCTGCGCCTGCATCATTACAAAATTCTCTCATCCATCATGGTTTCCTAAGGGTCTTTCTTTTTTCTACTATGGCTCCTTTCTATAAATTCTTGAATGTTTTCACAGGGTTCCTCACATGCTTCATATATCTCACCCATTTCCTGTTTGATTTCTTGCATATGTGTTTATTGAATGGTATAATCATGGAAACTCTTCTCTGCATTGGCTTTGCCCAGGTGCATCCCTTATGAACTGCACAGATCTTGCCTGCATCCTGACCTGAAGTTATCCAACCCATTCATAATTGCACCCTCATAACTGCAATGTATTATTCTGGATGTGGAAAATTCCATGTATGTACCAGTCACCAGAGGAATACATATACACAAATCTCTCAGATGAAACTAGCCCTCACAAGTTTCATCTCACCTCCCTCCAAGTACCTTTAATTGGGTTTCTGTATTCTACGCCCCCAAAACACAGTTTTGCATGTAACCACATCATTACGGACACCTTCCAGGCAGTGTAGCTATATATATTTGAATGCATTTGTTTAAGGAACTCAAACTAGGCTTCCTAGAAAGCTGAACATGACTGATTTGACTGTGTAGTTTAACCATAGTTCCTGAACTTCATAAATTACAGCTGTCTGATTTCATGCTATGCTGTCACCTACACAGAGTCACTAACGTTTACAGTGTTAACTTACCTGCACCTTTATTTCTTGGCTTGTTTTTTTAACTCTGTGGTCCTGCAAAGTGAGAGAGAAACACTTCTTCTTGAAAAGAAAGTTAAAATCAGTAAAAAAATGTATGTAAATAAAGAGTCAAGAAAAGTAGTACCATATTGAGTAAAGCATCGCAAATATGAGAGTAATACCAGATAAGCATGCTGCATCCTTAAATGAATGTTGAATATAAGAGGTTTATATAGATTATGTAAATGTACATTAACTACAAAGACCAAATTCAGCAGGGCTAGAAATTTTGATCCACAAAGTGCAAAATATATTATTAACTAACCATGCAATAAGCAAAGTTTTTACAGCTTACAGTACAGTAACATTAGAAATGATGTCAATAAAAAGGATACATCATTTAGAAATTGAGTGAAAAATAGGCACATTGTCTATAAGTAACTTGACAAGTAAAATGACATACATAAAAAGCAGAAGAAAAAGTGTTAGTAATATATCAATTTCCACTAATAAGTGAACGTCATTATTATTAAGAACAGGCCTGATAATTTTTTGTCTGACACTCACATCACATATCATTCAAGACTCTGAACCATTGTACATAGTGCAAAACTTTGAATCTCATTTGAGTGCCTGGCTTAGCTGGGATTAGTGACAACAGTAAACGTTAAGTTCAATAAATCAGAAATATTATGTATGTGTGATGACCATCCACTGGACCAGTAATCAAGGAGCCTCGTTCATCCCCACTGGCAAGAGTGAGGGGATGTTCACTGAGAGGATGACAGGTACACACACTGTATTTCCAGATGCAGCTCTTTGCATCAATTTCCCTTAAAAGCACACAGAGACCATGGTCAGTCCAGGGCTGTTTTTTTCCTCCTTGTCCAGATCCCCAATAAGACAACAGACTGGCACAGCTATAGATTTGAGTCCTTAGCCAGGGTTCCAAGCCTAGTCTTCCAACACTCTTTCTTTACAACCAGTGCTTTGTGTCCCTGCTCAAGTAGATGACGCACACATTCTTGGAGATTTGTTTTACACACACACACACACACACACACACACACACACACACACACACACACACACACACACACACACACACACACACACACACACACACACACACCTGGGAAAGGCTTGCACAGGTTTACTATCTATGCCCCTTCTGCTCAGACTATAAGGTAGTTATCACTACCACTAGAACCCCTTATCAGCTACTTTAAGGCCCTTAACAAAGGGTGTCCAATTTTACCATGTAATATTAATATTAATATTAATACAAATGGTAGTTTGACCAAGAGCAAGGCTATTAGCAGTGGCCCAGACAGTGTCACCAAATAAATATGCAAGTGCTCTCAAAACTTAAATATAGTTACACAGATCAGCCACAATGAAAGATTTAAATATATTTAATAATAAATAAAAGAACAAGATGAAGCTAAATATATATTCACAGTGACATTAGAGTTCAAAACCACAGGAAATATTTAAACTAGCATTTTAGGACAGTCTCAAATAAATAAAGACAGATATCTAAACTAAGTTCACTATATTCCTCACTGAATCTAAGAGAATTACTATAACCTAAGAACTTACTAATAGAGCAAGGCAGGTGCAGTGAATGGATCTTCTAGTTGTTGTCAGGTCCAAGACAGAATGCAGAATGTTGTGTCTCACTAAGAGACTTTTCAGAATAATATCTCAAATATTACTACTGGGAGAGGTTGCAGAATGGCATTACTTCTTGTCATCTGACTTCTATTCCCCAGGCCAAAACAACCATTGATGAAGCTGGCAGTATTTATCATCTACCTGTAAAAATATACAGAAAAGGGCTTCTCAGATCTCTGGCAGATGCTGGAAGTCATAAAACAATTGCCCTCCTTCATGTTTTCAAGAGTAGTAATTAGTTCACCATAAAGACAATACAGAAAGTTTCCTAGTACAGAAATTTTGTCTCCTGCTCTACTGAAAATTGAAATACACCATATTCTATGGCCTAGTCATAAAGTAATTTAATTCCAGTTATTTTTTTTTGAAGTTTGTTGGACTTGAAGTCAACCTCCTGCTTTCCGGTTTCCACTGTTAAAATATATACATTTAAATGGTTACAATAGTGCATGTACATTTTTGTTCTCTTCCACTAGGCCATACTGCAGATCCATTTTAAACACAACCATTTAACAAATACCTTTTCAACACACCCACATCTGCACAAGCAGTTTGATATACATATGACGTACAGTTCTAATGCATTTGTAACACAAACATCTTATATAAATCATTTTGATATTCACCAATGACATAATTATTTACAAAATTCCAGCTAGCTGGGCTGGCAGTATCTCCTTTCATCACACTTTTTCCCCCCTTTGAAGACTCAAGCTAGTTGTTCAAGTGACTCTTGAGAAACATTGCTTGAGAGGAATGAGCCTATCTGGGAATATACTACCACATTCCCTGTCTTGAGAGCCCATCTGTGTTGGTACTGCTAACCCCACTGTGGTGCTGTACGGTCATATCCTATACCTGCAATCCTAGGCTCCACCTTAGTAACTTGGCATTTTGCTGGCTGGCTCACTGTAGCCATAGATCTCCCCTCAGACTCCTCCTGTCTTCCTTTGCAAATAATTAGCACCAGGGCCTCCTTATCATGGTAAGGTTTCATCATGTTAACATGTTACAGTTTATGACTTTGCCTCCTGCCTAGCAGTTCTACCATGTAGTTAACATCATTGACCTTCCTTACCACTTTGAAAGGTCCCTCCTAAGCTGCCTGCAACGTATTGTGTCTGACAGGAATAAGAACCATAACCTGCTGCCCCACAGCATACTCTCTAGCTCATGCATTTCTGTCATACCAGACCTTTTTCTGTTGTTGGGCTTCTGCCAGGTTCTCCTAGGCTAAGCCCATGAGTTCACTGATCCTTTCCCTGAGATTTAGGACATATGCCACAACAGACTCCTTGTGAGATTCATACCCACTCTCCCACCCTTTACGTATCAAATCTAGAGGTCCCCTTACCCATTGCCCATACAGCAACTCAAAAGGTGAAAAACATGTGGATTCCTGGGGCACCTTTCTGTAAGCAAACAACAAATGTGGCAAATATTTGTCCCACTCCCTCATAAACTGTTCTGCAAATGCCTGTAGCATGGTCTTTAGTGTAGCATTTAACCTCTCCACCAGACCACTAGTCTGGGGATGGTAGGGGGTAGTCTTTAGGTGCTTCACCCACAGTGGTTCAACAGACAAGCCAGCAGGTCTAACATGAAATTGGCATCTCTATCAGTCAGTATTTGTTTTGGGAAATATACCCTGCTGATAATCTCTAACAAAGCATTTGCCATCTTCTTTGCCTTGATGGAGGACAGATCCACCACCTCATGGTATCTGGTAGCATAGTCTACTACCACTAGAATATACTTCTTCCCTGTAGAACTTGGGGTACTCATAGGCCCCACAATATGATTAGCTACCCTCTGAAGTGGCTCCTCAGTGACAAGCAAAGGCATCAAAAAGCTTTGACCTTGTCTGCTGATTTGCCTACTTTTTGACACTGCTCACAGATCCTGCAGTACCCTGTTACATCCCTGGAAATCCCAGGCCTATAAATGTTCTACATAATATGTCTCTTTGAATGCTTTATGCTGATATGACCTGCAAAGGGAATGTCATGGACTATGGCTAGAAGTGCCAGATGGTAGGCTCTGGGCACTACCAACTGGGTTTACTATCAAATGGGCATTTGGACATTGTGTGATTCACATTAGTCCAAATTGACCCATTTGGTAGAATTAAAAGAATGAATGTTGAAATATAAAAATGTAGAACAGTGAATGCAATACAGCATTTGCACTTGTGAGTTTCTACATTTTCATGCAGATCTCACTATAGTGGTGATTGAGAAATGTAGCCTTTTGCTCACTATAGTGCAATCTCAGAGTTTGTATATCTAAGTAACAGGAGTGTGGGGGGGCTGGGGGTGCAGGGGGGCTTCCCTCTGCAAACACATTTTTCACTGTGTATCAGAGAGAGTTTTGTTTGTAGAAGTGTGATGCATGTTCAAATTGTGTCGAATTCGAACATTCACCACTTCCGCATTCAACATTTGTGTTGTTCGCTGAATGTGGTTTTCATTTCTATGGTTCATAGAAACAATAGTTTGCATGAAGTGCGATCAGGAAAATGATAGTAAACCTACCAACTGCTGTATTACTTCACCCTCTAGCCCTCCCTCAGGGGCCCACTCTCTTTACAGTAACCCTTTGTCCCAGTATACAGATTCCTCTTTTCCTTGAGAATCAGATGCCTTTTTGGCTACCTTCCTCAGGCCTTGTAATGTAGGGTCTGAGAGCTGAGCCTGTCTCAACTCTCTTTGTAACACTTCTCAGCTACCCTTCTACATGAAATCTGGTATCCTCTGACAGCAGTGCCTCCCTGTCAGTCTGTGTACTACTACTCACTTCTCTCCTTGCAGTCACTTTGTCCAAGGGAACATTAGTACCCACCAGCAGCTGTGGCTCACCTTCAGTCTCACTGCTACAGGGTAACTCATTGTCTGAAGTAACCACCTCACTAGTCCTGGCTTCATGTGTGCCATCTCTCTGGGTCCTGCCCAGGCTTCCAGACCCACATGCTTATCTCCAAACCTGACTGTGTGCATGCACGCAAGATACTGCAATATCAAAATCATTCCCTATCAGGACATCTGCAGGGATATCCTCAAACACACCTATTTGCTTGCTTCCTTTTCTACCCCCCCCAATCAAGGTGAACCCTAGCCAATGGTATTTGGAATGGGGTACCTCCCAAAGCTCTGACTGGAGTAGACTGCCCAAGCAAGTAGCTCTCCTATTTAACCATTTGCTGGCTTCACAATGGTTAGGTCAGAAGCTGTGTCTCCAGACAACTTACTGCTGGCATTCTGTCATTCCCACTTGCTGGCTCCCCCACCTTTTGTTCCTCACCTTGCCTCCATGAACATATATATGCTACATGTCCCCACTGGCTACATTTAAAACACATGGCCCTTGTTCCTGGCTGTATGCCTGAAGTAGTGGCTTCCACTGTTACTGGTGTACTCTGTTGGGCTGCTTAGGCTGCCTGCCATGGGTTCCCTTAGACCCATGTACAGCATTGGGTATCCCTTTCCTGTGCAGTGATATCCAGCTTGCTAGGTTTAGGTCTCCCTTTTTCCCCAACTCATCTGCGTTGTTACATTCTCTATCTGACAACCAGATTCTCATGTCCTCAGGCAAACTGCTAAGGGCTTGTTTCCTCACCAAAAGGTCTGCCAGCCCTTCAAAAGTGGTGAATTGACACCCACTCACCCACCTATGAAAATAAGTGCTTATCTCAGTAATATATTCAGACACACTTTAATCTGCCTTGCGTCTATGCTCACAAAACTTTTTTTCTCTAAGCTTCAGGTGTTAACATAAAGCACTCTAATAAACAATTTTAATTGTATTATAATTTAAGCAATCAGTATCAGACAATTTGAAAACAGCAGTTACAGCTTTACCATGGAGTAAGGGTTTCTGGAACCATACGTAGAGAGCTTGGTCAACATTATACTGTTTACAAACCCTTTCAAACATATGAATAAAACTATCAAAATTATCACCCTTTGTAAATTGTGGAAGAAATGTACTTACCTTTATTGCTTCTGGGGTTCAGTTCTTCCCTTTCCCATTACCCCCATGACCCTGGTGAACAGTCAGCATCTCCTTTTCATGTTGTCTCTGCCCCTCATATTTTTCAGCCTTAGAAAGCCTCAGTCTCTCATTTTCTTCAGCCTCCAAATGCTGCAGTCTCTCTGCTGATTCTGTTTCCAACTGTTTGGCCTCCAGTTCAAGTCTCTTTAACTCCAGATGGATTTCTAAGTGCTCTGAGGCAATGTTGAACTGTCCATTTTCTGAGAGTTGTACATCCCCAAGGCCAGTCTGATTGTCTTCCCGGTTATTGGTCTGTGATACATTGGTGGATAATGCTGCAATCATTTCTCCTTTAGTCAGGTTGGCATGTCCCAATCCTTTGGCTTAGCATCTCAGCCAACTGATTCCTTGTCAGCTTGTCATAATCCTCTACTGACATCCTTTCCTGCTCTCCCTGACAAAGCTAATAAAAAATAAATATAACTATTGAGATATGAAACTCTGAATGTTCACTGTGTGGCTGTGTGAGAGCACAAACACCTTCTTTAGTAACCACTGTTTGCAGGCTATATGAGTTCATTATGCACACCACTGAATCCCAGTATGTGATGTGGTGATCCCACTACTGCCACCAAATGTGAGAACCCTCCATTGGACCAGTAATCAATGAACCTCAATCCTCACCACTGGCAACAGTGGGGGGACATTCACTGGGAGGATGACAGGTACACACAGTATTTCCAAATGCAGCTCTTTGCATGAAGTGCATTTTCCCTTAAGAGCACATAGAGACCACAGTCAATCTGGGGCTGGTTTCCCCCTCTTTCTCCAGATCCTCAGAAAGACTCCCACTGGTACAGATATAGAGTTGAGTCCTTAGTCAGGGTTTCAAGCCAAGTCCTCCAGCACTCTCTCTGTCCAACCAGTGTTTCGTGCCCCTGCCCAGGTAGCTGACACACACACTCTTGGAGATTTTTTTAGATACAAACACTCACACACACACACACACACACACACACACACACACACACACACACACACACACACACACACACACACACACACACACACACCTGGGAAAGACTTGCACAGGTTTACTATCTATGCCCACCTTCTGCCTAGTCTATACAGTAGTTATCAATGTGACTAGAACCCCTTATCAGCTACTTTAAGGCCCTTAACAAAGGGTGTCCAATTTTACTGTGTAATATTAATACTAATACAAATGGTAGTTTGACCAAGAGCAATGCTATTAGGAGTGGCCCATACAGTGACACCAAGTAAATGCACAAGCACTCTTAAAACTTAAATATATCTACATAGATCAGCCACAATGAAGGTTTACATATATTTAATAATACATAATAAAATAACAAGACAATAATAAATATATATTCACAGTGACATCAGAGTTCAAAATCATAGGAAATATTTAAAACAGCATTGCAAGACTGTCTCAAATAAATATAGAAAAAATATCTAAATTAAGCTTCAGTATATTCCTCACTGAATCTAAGAGAATTACTATAACCTAAGAATTACTATAAACTAAAAACATACTAATAGAGTAAGGCAGATGTTGTGAATGGATCTTCTAGTTGTCAGGTCCAAGACAGAATGCAGAATGCTCTGTCTCACTAAAATAATATCTCAAATATTACTGCTGAGATAACATGCAGAATGACATCTCTTCTTGTCATCTGATGTTTAGTCCCCAGACTAAAACAACCATTGATGAAACTGGCAGTATTTAGCATCTGCCTGCATACAGACAAGGGCTTTTCCTCAGATCTCTTTCAGATGCTGGAAGTCATAAACCAATTGCAGTCCTTCATGTTTTCAAGACTAGTAATTAGTTCACCCTAAAGACAATAGAGAAAGTTTCCTAGTACAGACATTGTGTCTCTTACTGCATTGAAAACTGAAATATACCATTTGTTATGGCCTAGCCATAAAGTAATTCCATTTTAGTTATTCTTCTGAAGTTTGCTGAACTGAAGTCAACCTCCTGTATTCCAGTTTCCACTGTTAAAATATATATGTTTAAACAGTTACAATAGTACATGTGCATTTCTGATCCATTTTAAACACAACCATTTTACAAATACCTTTTCAACACACACACGTCTGTACAAGCAGTCTGATATACACATGACATACAGTTCTAATACATGTGTAACACAAGCATATTATGTAAGTCATTTCGATATTCACCAATGACATACAATGATTTACAAAATTCCAGCTTGCTGGGCTGGCACCATCTCCTTTCATCACAGTATGCATTAAGTTTTATTTATCTGTTTATTTTATAGTGACTAGGTTAGTCCCCCCTAGGCCAGTGGCTTAGTTTCAGAGGAGATCTGAGGTGATAATCATGCTCACTAGGGGAATATTGACCAGGGCATAGGAGAAAATCTCCTTCACTTTTTGATAAGTGTCATAAGATATTTGACATTTACCAGAGCTACCAGACAAAAGCTGTGGTGGTGCAGTGGTTAGCATTGTCACCTCACAGCAAGAGGTTCTCCCATTCGATTCTCAGCTGGAGTGCCTTCTGAGTGGAGTCTGTATGTTCATTCCATGGTCGAGTGATGTTAAAGACATACAGGTAGGTGCATGCGTGAATGGGTGTGCCTTCTTTGAAGGCTGGGCATCTGGCTGGCAACTCAGCACAGTAAAAAATCCACTGCTAATCATTAGCGGACCGGCGTTCCGCTGTGGTGATCCCTAACAGCCGAAAGACATTAGTTTTATCAGAGCTACCAAACCTCAGTTGCACATCCTTTCCAAAGTGAGAGAACTAAAAAATGAAATCAAGAACACTGTGAGAATAGAACTTGCAGCTCTTCTAGCATCAAATGTAGGTTTGCGTTGTGCTAAGCCACTAACACTTATTATAATGAATAATGTGAACACAGCACATCTGCATATTCATTGGACAGCTGAAAAGATCCTTTTATACTAATGCAAGACTTATGCTATGACTCTAAGTTTTGAAAAAAGTTAACAAGGCACTGATTGGCCATATCATCTGTCAAGTAATAAATAAGAGATACCAGAACTATTGCAGACATACTTCTCAACTGTACAGATTTTCGCAGAATGTCCAGATTTTTGCCTCATATCTTTTGTCTGTTCCTCATAAAAATTTTGTTTTTTGAGAAATCCCTGGGATGATCTAAGGATTAAAGTCACTAAATAATGACATGCAATTGAGTTTCAGACTTCATATCTTTCAAAAAAATACATACTAATACAAGTCCTGTCATTCTAGCAAATTTAAACTTTATAACAGCAATGTTTAAAATGTGTCCCTATTTTTGGTCCTTTGTTCCCCCATTATGTCAAGCTTTTTCCAGATTTCTAGAGCTAAGAAGTTGAGAGATATGATTGCAGACTATTACAAATGGTGAGAAACTGAAGGCAGGGTACCTCAGGCAATTGTCAGTTGTTTAAAAAAGGCATTTCAGGAGATCATACTTTTATCTTATGGATCTCAGCTGGTATATTATTAATGATCTCATCAAACCTGTATTTTTCTGTCCTATCAGGATGCTAAGAAATGTATTCTCCAAAACAGTTATTGCTGCATACTAATACCGAATTCATCAAATGAAGATTTTTATAAATTATTGTAAAGATCATTAAATAGTGAAAAGCTAGCTCTTAATGGTAAAGACTTTAATAAATAGAATTATTCTTGGAGTGAAGGCTGGAGACTGCCGTCCTTACCAAGGACTGATGACAGAGCACAGCCAAAGAGAAGAGGGCAGGGGAGTGTTAAGTGAAAAAAAATGCTTTGCTAGAGTTTTTAGTTGAGCCTAAAACAGAAACTGCTGCTAAAAAGAGATAATTAGCAGAGCACATAAAATACTTCATGCTACTGATAGGACTCAGTCATGAAGGTTAGAAAATATAGGGATAAATGAAAAGGTAATTGAAAAAGAAACAATGGAGGACATCTGCATGGTTCCCAAATATAATACTAAGCCTAGAAAGCTCAGAACTGTTTGCATGGAAGTGTTTGGATAGGTATTTTTACATACCCAAGTAGAGTTTGAGGGGTGTTTTTGCCAAGCAGATAGTAAATGCTGGAGGTGTGATGAGAAAGAAAGATGTAACTGGGAACATGATTTTTGAGAATGTAATGAGCACTGTGTTGGAAATGCTGGGAGAGCAAATGGTTGTAACTAAAAACATTATTTTTTTGACCTGGGATATAGGATTTTAATTGCCTAGATACAGAAAGACCTTAGTTTAATGCTATTGGCTGCCAAAAAGCAGTTACTAGAAAACGGAAATCAAAATCTAAACCAAGTGTAATTAATGTATTGAATATTATAATGGAGATAAAAGAACTGGAGGTTGAATCCCTAGAAAAGGAAAGAGCAAGTTCTACATAGAAATAAATGGTATTTGAGAAAACAATATGTGCAGAATAATGCTCTGGAGAAAGAGTAACTTTATAGGAATGTATATTGGTTTGAATGAAAATAATAAAAAAATATATGTGTACTGCATAACAATAACAATGGAACACATTAGTGTAGTTTATTGTCTTATATGTGTATCACTATTTAAAATGGGATTATTTAATAGGGATGTTAAAGATGGGAATGATTCTTATAAATAAAAAATCCAAAACATATAATATAACCTTAGTAAACATTAGGAAAGGGAAAGAAATGAAAAAAAAAAAAGAAACAGTTCAGATAACTTTGAAAACATTGCCTAGTTTAGTTTGTACCACACAATTTACATACTCATTAAGGCAATATTGCTTTATTATGAAACAAACAATATAAATAATAAAGTAAAATCAGGTGTTATCTCCGCATAAGGGCTACAGCCCCTCATAATAAATATATTAATTCTGAAGTCACAATGCCTAGGAGAAAGACTTCATAAGTAAAACTCTCTAGACCAAAATGTCTATACCCCAACTAGGGGAGACATATTCCTGGAACTGGTCCTCAACAGTACTGGACAACTCTGTATCAAACCAGCTGTAATTACTTCCCTAGTCAACCAGCCCATAAAACAGTCATATTCACCTTAAGACGGAATCCAGAGGCGTCTTCAAATACCTCAATACTCAGAGATTATGCAAAGACTAATCAACCAAAACTGAGTGATGCCTTTGCTAAACTCAACATCTCCCTAACATCTGATGATCGTACTGCATATGTGGAATCTTTTACCTGCCAAATTCTAAGCACATGTGAATAACTGCATAAGTGTATTTGTCCTTCTCTGAAGTAAATGCAATGCCAAATTTAAAAATAAATCCCTGTGGTGGAACCCAAATATAGTCAGGGTCTACAATAAAAGAAAAAAATAATCATTGCATACAATGATAAATGTATGTCTCAAGATGTCAAAAATCCTATTACTAAACTTAAGTGAATTCTATTTCCTGATAAAATCAAACAAAACTAGATATGAGGTAAACATAACCGTCCAGGCAAAAGACATACAGAAAGCCTTCTTTAACTATGTTAGAAACCTCAAAAACAATGTCCAGCACTGCAAAGAGCTAATAATAAATTATATCATATACATAGACCCTGAGGACATAGGCAATCTACTAACAGGTAAACATAACTCCAACTCCACCCCCTCTGCCTACATTCCCAGATCACATCTTGACATCTATACCTACTCCATCAAATCTTGATGTACTTTCCATAGATTAGGTTCATAGAATAGTACTAAGCTAACTGCCCTTATGGACCATTTTAAGCATAGCCAATTATCCCATGTGAGAATCAAACCCTGCACCTTAGGTTTATAAGGTAAACACTTTAACCATTATGCCAACCTCCCACCACCTTCCAAAAACACTGCTTCTGTGAGACCAGATAATGTACCAGGCTGCCTGCTGCTAGCCTGAAGAAGGACCTGTCAACCCCCTCAACAGAAGCTATTCAGTATCAGCATCCAAACAGTCTTTGAGCAGGAAGAATAGAAGACAGCAACAGTCATCTCCTTGCACAAAGGTGGGGCATCAATGACCATTCTCATTTTTTTTAATTTCTCCAAATATTTTGGGTTTCTAATACCATGACAGGAATGGACCCCTTTCCTAACTAAAACTACGATTAAAGTTCATGAAATTAGTATTGTTTCACTCTTTGATGTCAGCCAAAAGTGCTCTTTGCAGCACCCACAGTATGCCCAGTAATGACTCCTTCTGGAATTCATATGAGTTTACATGTATTGGCAACATATCTGAATACGATTGTAGATTCTTTTTTTATAAAACCCATTGCTTCTATTTCTGTTGGAACTGTCTGGGTAACTTTCTTCCACATTGCTCTTGTTTCTGTCTGCAGATCCTGATATTTTATGACTTTGTGTCTCTCTGAACGCAAGACACTCTAGTTACTGGGTGTGGCAATTTCAATTATCAATGCTACTTTTGTCTTCTTTTCATGGACCACTGTATCCTACTTTCTAGCAGCTACCTTTTGAACTGCTGGTAATGGGTGATCCCATGTGATGTAGACTTCATCATTTTCTGTGATGCTTTGTGGCTCATGTTTCTAGTGTTTTTCAGTCACTTAAATACCATAATGTTTGCACAATCCCCAGTGCAACAGTCTTGCCACATTATTGTGTTTTTCAGTATACAGTCCTTCTGCCTTTAGTATGTCACAACCAGCAATGAGGTGTGTGACTGTTTCCAATTTGGTTTTACAAAACCTACATTTGTCTGTTTCTCCCACATATTCAATGAACTTTGTAAACCAAAGTGTACATAGCCCACTATCTTGTGCCATCAATATTAACCTTTCATCTTTTTGTTTGAATTTGCTCTCCTTAACCATTCCTGCATTCATTGCTGATGGTACATGAGCTTCTTCCAGAAGTTTTCTATACTTGCAACTATATTTATACATTTTCCACATTTCTTACCTTCTCATCTGGTCCTTCACCTTATATTCTTTCTTTTGTATTTTGGTACATTCAGTTGCTGACTGATTTTATCAACTTCTGGTTTGATTTCCATTCCTGCTTGATGCTGATATGCTTCTGCTAGATTAATCAGAGAAGTCATCTTAGATTTATCAAAACTTTTGGTGCTTGATGCTGATAGATTTATCAAAACTTTTGGTATGTTTGGGTCTTGTGAGATCAGCAGATATGTGTGCAGTCCCATATCTATACATGTAATCAGTTTCAAGGAGGCCCATCCCTCTTTCAGAATGGGAAATATATAATCTTGATATGCACTATTGTTTATAAAGCATTTGGTGAGCATGAAGCATCCTTTTTGTTTTCCTAGCTAATCTGTCCAACACATTCTGGGGCCAGTCAATCACTCCAAAACTGTAAGTTAGAACAGGAAGAGCAGATTGGTTTAAGCTTGGATTTTGTTCCTAGATGTCAATGCTGTTTTCGGATTTATTTTAGTCTTCCAATGTATTCCTTACTAAGTTGTATTTGCATTTGTTCATATTTTATCATTGATCCTTCATCATTTCCCAAATATTTATACACCCCCTCTTGCTCAAGTTCTTTTATATCACATTCTTGTCCCAAACTGATGTTTTCTTGGTGCTGCAGTTTTCCTTCTTTGAAGGTTGCTTTTGCATATTTATCAAGACCAAATGACATTCTTATATTCTCTGAAAAAGTTTTGACAACTTGCAGTTGTTCTTTCAGTTCCTCATCTGATGAGCTATACAGTTTTAAATCATCCACAAAGAGAAGACGAGAAGTCTTATAGCCATGGCCTAAGCTGTTAAGTAGATAGCTTAATCGGTTGAGGGCAAGGCAGAATAGCAGCGGTGACAAATAGTCAGCCTGGATTATCCCCCTTTGAATTTTTATCCCTGGGATAATAATTTGTCCTTTATAATGCCTTAATTGCAAAGTGGTCTGCCACTGTTTCATGGTCACTGTAATGTAGTCAGTCAGTGTACCGTGTATCTTATACATTTTTATTCATTCTTTTATCTGTGAATGTGGGATACTATCAAATGCTTTTTTGTAATCAATCCATGCCATACTTAGATTCTTCCCCTTTTCACTGTTCTCCACTATGACTTTATTTAACAAGTGATCCTGGTTTCCTATTATATAATCAAAGACACAATCCTTCAAATGCGTCTTGATCAAACTTGAAAGCACGAAACAGCAAAATAGTGAAACGGCATATAAGAAATCGCTTGGCCACCTCCATTACTTTGCTGTTTTCCACACTGTAGTGCGATCTTGGAGTTGGTATATTTAAGTAGGGGGCTGTGGGGGGCAAAGCACCCCACTTTATGTAATGTTTTGAAGTTTTAATTTTAAGTTTTATTTTTTTGTAGAACAGCGATTTTTTTTTCCCTAGGAAAAAAATCGCTGTTCCAAGTGTTCAGGATTAAATGGGGTTGATAAATCAGCGTTTGATTTTTTAAGCATTTGCTGATTTAATATAGACCCATGATCCTTTGTTCCATATGACCTCCTTTTATTGCCCTTTTATTCTATTTCCATAACTGAGTTTTCTTCTAAATGACTATAAACTCTGTCGGCATCAATTCCCGTGTATAGTTTATATGTCATCGGAAGACAAGTTATTGGTCTATAATTTTTAATGTAGCTTGCAGGTTCACTCTTATGTAGGAGCATTGTTTTTCCAGTTGTTAGCCAGGTTGGTGTCTGTTTGGGGTGCACATATAAATAGTTTGTACTCATGGCTAAATCTTCATGGACAGGTGTTAATTCTTTTAACCAAAAGTTAGGTACTACATCTGGGCCTGGAGTTTTCCAATTAGAGGCTTTTCTTAACTTTGTTTCAATCTTTCTGGCTGTTACTTCATCCCATTTCATATCCTGAACCTTTAAACTTCTTATATTTTCTTTTACGTCTTCTATCCATTTAGCATCGTTGTTATGTTCCACAGGATCTGCATGACTACTTCTCCAAAATGTATCTATTTCTTCTTTTTTTGTGTGGTCTTCAATTTCTTTTACCTTGTTTCTAAATTCTCTATAAAACTATTTTGGGTCCTCAATAAATTGCTTATTTTGTACTTTTCCTTTATATTTATCTGTATATCTTCTAAGTTTTTCCACCTGTTCTGAGATTTTTAGATTGTTATTTGCGATAGTGCATGATAGATCCTGATCTGTTCTAATACTGTGCATTGCCTTTATCATTTCTATCTTTCTAAGTATTTTTGTTGATCTGTTCCCTCTTCTATACTTCTTCAGCAGTGACACTTCTTATTTCATTTGCTTTATAGTTTTCTCAGTTTGATAGTTCCATGATGGCATTCGATTTTTCTCCTTCCTTTCCCTCACTACCATGTGTTCTTGTGGCAGAACTTTATCAGTTATCAGTTTAGCTGCACAGTAATATATCCTATTTACTTCTGTTTTATTGCATGGATCTCTATGGGCAGTATTAATTACTGTGTTCATTTGTCTTATCAGACTTCTAACTTTTTGGGTTTTATTGCCTTCTGCAGTCTATTTCTTTCATTGATGTTAATACGTCTATCCATCTGTACCATATCAAGCAATTCTTCTCTCAGCTCATTTTCTTCTAAACTGAGGACACATTTTTATTTTCCATTTCCTCTGGGCATTCTATAGAAGGTTGTAATGCATCTTCCTGTGGCACATTCTCTTCAGTTTCATCCCATGCCATTTGTTGCTTTGTCATATGGGAACTCACTGGCCTTTCACTACTCAATATTGACTGTGTCAGAGTTTCCACAGTTTCCTGTTCCTTCTCTTGCTGTCCAGCTTCAAGTGAATGTTTATACTGGTTTCCTGTAGAAGGTTTCAAAATATCTTCATATAGCATCTAACCAATTGCTTCCTGTTCCACTGGTTTCCCCTTCATTTGGATGTCCATTGCTCTATCCTGTTCTGGTGCTTTCTGAATTAGATGTTCTACACTAAATCCTTCACTTTGTAGGTACTCCATAATCTCAGTTTCTATTTCTTTAATGTCTTCATTACTAATCTCTTTTTCTGCTTTTCCTCTTTGTCTTATTTTTTTGTAGAGTTTTCCATGTCCAGATTCCTTTGCCTGTATTTCTCTTCAAATAACTTTGGTGCTGCTCTTTTTGTATTGATTAGTTTTGTTTTCTCCTTTGCATAGATATTACACAATATTAAATCTCTTTTTCTTTCCCACGTCCATATTTCTTCTTCAGATGTCTCCTGATCTTCCTGTTTCTTCTTATTCTGGGGACATCTGTAAGACTATGAAGATGATCATGATGGAAATAAATATGTAGATAGGTAAGTTAAACATTTTTTGCCAAAGCCAATGTGTTTTTGTCAAGGGCAGATCCTGATTTCTTAACCTGGTCAGCTTCTTCAAAAAGGTTACTGAAGCAATGGATGAGGGAAAATCATTACATATCACATATCTAGACCTTGCAAAGGTGTTCACCACTATTTATTCTCAGGCATTGCTCATAAACTCCCCCGTAAATGTTAATTCCTGTGTAACACATTGGATAGCAAATCTGGTCATGAATAGAACCCAGGAAATTAGAGTAGGTGGTACTACCTTCTGAAAAGGACTTGTCATTATTGGTGTACTCCACAGAACAGTGCTTAGGATACTCTTCTTTGGCATTTACTTCATGGAGGTCAAAGCTAATGTTAAGGTTTTGTGGCTGACCAAGTCTGCAAATGAGTATAAACTGGGTACCATCTAGACTCTCTAGAGGACACTAAGATCCACCAAGTGATCCTTCCCCAAACAAATAGCTGGTGTCATAATCATGAATTAAATCTGAATGCCAAAAATGTAGAACAGGCACCTTTGGCAAGCACACTGTGTCCTATAACAATTACATTGATAACACACCCCAGAAAAACCAAGCTGGTAGTTAGGGACCTGGAAAACTATATAATCAACAAACTGTCCTTTGATCACCATGTATCCATTATTGTGACAAAGTCTTTTTTAATTAAGCAGATTATTAGTATGAGTTCTATATCCAGGAATGTGAACATTCTACTGCATTTGCCACTTATTAGGCTGAATATTGGTTATACTGCCCCCATGGTATGTACTTGTTCAAACACTTAACACAACTTTAATGCCACAGTGCTTTCTCACAAAGAAAATTGAGGACCAAAATTATACAAACTCCAATGTCTCAAAGCTCTGTCCTTCTCAGCATCATATTGGCTACTTAGTGGTGATTTCTGCTTTATGTAGAGAGCGTCAGCACAACATATTCTCTCTGTTTTACTGCACATCTGCAAGTCCAATAGTGTCATAAACTCCTGCTCAAAAGATCTTAGTCTCTTTTTCAACATAAATAGAACATGCTAGAGGGATAGGTATGTATCATAGAGAATACCACTTATTTGGAATTATCTTCCTTTCCATTCACCCAGATTATCTTTGAATAAAGTAAGTACTTTTCTTCCTTTATTCAAATGTAATCTGGATGAATAGATGAAAAACCTCAAACTCTCCATGTTTTACACAAATATCCCTCAAGGATTTGGGCAACATGTTAATTCCACAAGTCCTTGTTTTGCTTGCCTCTTGGTTATTAGTGCACAAGATATAAGGGTCAAAAATTATGGGAATGTGAATCCTCATAGGTCAGTAGCCTAATAAGTACTTATGAGCCTATAAGCTATGAGAAAAGACTGGAAACAGTGTTCAGCACAAATCAAATAGTCCCACAAATTCCAGAACCATTAATCTAAACAGAGATTAGCAGGTAAACAAAATATTGTGGAGAAATGGGTACATTTTGAAGTGCCACCCCTACATCTGGAATAGATTTCCCCTTTAAATTAATAGAGTGATACACTATCTTCTTTCAGATAGGACCTTGATGATTAGATGGGTATTCTTAAAATGGCCTCAGATTGACTAGCCTAGTCTTCCTTGAGAGAGGCAGTACAGTCTGAGGATCAGTACTGGCAAGACGTAAATGGTCAAAAGACTCAGATTACCTGAATTTGTTATGATCCTGTGATCCTAATGGATATTCCAACTTAGCAAATTCTTTAGACCTTAAATTGACCTACATCAGGGGGGATGTTCTCAATGCCATGAATCTCAGTAACAAACTGCCTGATCTTAGGTGCTCCTGCTTCTGGAAAATGAGCCTGTATGTGTAGTTATAAAGACTTGGTTTACATATAAACAGATAAGTCCCTCTATACTGGCAGAATGCAGTGGTGTTTCCATATTTGTCAAGGACCTCATGTCATCTAGATTGATGTCCAGAGATCAACAAACTGAGCTCCTACTTATAGAATGCAGAGCCTCCTCCATGTCTACAGATCATTATGCTAGATTCCTAGAAATTTAGGAGAAATTCTTATAAAGTATAACTCCATAATCCTAGGTGGCATCAATTACCTATCCACCAAGTAGATCACCTATACCTCTAGAGTAGAGTAAGCCCAGACATTTCTGGATTTAATAAATTGCAATTGCCTGGACTGTACAGTGAGTAAATATACTAGAGGCCAAAACTGCTCCTTACTAATATTGTCTCTTTTCTTTTCCCCTAGTCTCTCCTTCTCCAGTTAAATAAGTTCATAAACATGTAACATTTACTCTCAACTCCATCATCTCCCCAACATCTTCATATTTAAAGACTTCAAAAAGTAGCATCTCATATTATTATAGTATATAATCTCCAAATGTATCCACTAAGTCACTGTTACTGTTAACACCAGCACAGCATCCAGCTTCCGGTAGGAGTTTTATGCCTGCTTAGACAAATACATAGATCTACCAGTCTCAACTAGAGCCAAGCACAACAGAAAATTAAAAAAAATACCATCTGGTAGTCAATTGACATAAACAAACTTTATGCTAAAAGAAAAAGAAAACTTAAATTGCACAAAATGTGAGAACTCCTCAGAATGAGAATAGCATAAAAATATTACCAAGAAAATTAAAAACACTATGAGGACCAGTAAAGCAACACACGAAGGGAGATTAGTTTCAGAAGGAAATGATAACTACAGATCCTTATTTAGCTATGTCAGAAAATGAAGGAATAACACTTAACAATGCACTGAACTTCTTGAGGAAACCCACCACTCCAACCCAAATGACATCACAAATATAACACCAAACATGTTATCTGCAAACTTCACTCATAGAATACTTGTTCCAGTACCGCATTTCCCAGATTCCCTTAACCCCTCCCCCACTCCTTCATTATTAAAGAACACGTTTTTAGTGTGTTTTTTAAAACTAAAAATACCATTCCATGGTTCCTGCTGCGAGCTTATTAAGCAGGATAAAAGACAGTTGATAGCCCCTAACTCTGTGCAGTAAGCTTCAGGTGGCTATATCAGTGCAGAAATAAAAATAAATGAAAACACAGTTTAGATGAACTAAAAGGAAACATTACTAAGCTACTAAAGTAAAAGATAAGTGCCTTCTTCTTCTAAACTATTTCCAAGAGCTATAGATTTCTTCAGATCAGTATTCATGCCAGAGTCGCAGTGTTACTCTGGCATGAACATTGATCTGAAGAAGTCTACAGCTCTGGAAAATAGTTTAGCAGACAAAAGTGCTTATCTTTCACTGTCTCAGAAATTTTCCTTTTAGTTTATCTGAACTACATTTCTATTTATTATTATTATTATTATTATTATTATTATTATCATTATTATTATATGCTTATTAAACAGGGTCAAACAGGTTCTCACCAAACCTTTCCATAAACTGTTTAACTTAAAACTAGCCATGGGCTAGGTACCTGAATCTCGGTGCAATGCTGCTGTGATGTCCCTGCACAGGGAAGGCCCTACCACTCATCCTGCAAATTACAAACCACTCAGCTTTACGACTCTGACCTGTAAAGATCTAAAGCATATAGTAACTAATCTCATTGATTACGATATTAAAACTATACTTAAATTATAGATAATACACAGAATAGTGTTGTATTGTACTGTATCATTCAGAAAACACAAATTTCCCTAGTGTTCAGTATAGATAACAAACCCTTACAAAACTAAAGAATAGCCAGGGACCTGGGCACTTGGGATGACAATTTCCTATACTTTATTCTTCATGTGGCAATTCACAGAAAATCCTTCTACATAGCACAACTAGTAGCCAAAAGTAACTCAAAAGAAGTGTTAGTGGCTCAACAGATAGCACATTTACCCATGGTACAGAAAGACCAGAAGGCTCTGGGTTCTATTCCCACTTCAGATGATTGCAGAAATGGTGGTGTAGCATTAGGATGGGAGCACTCTTGAGATGTTAAATCAAGGTCCCAACTTCTTGAGTTGGTGGTAGGTCAGGTGGATATAAATGTTCCCATGGTGCCTATCGGAAATAGTAGGAAGAGTTCCGCAATGCCCTGGCCAAATTTTCCCAAGGGGACAACTAGCCTAATGGGACTAACCTGGTCAACAATGGATAAGTAAACAAATAACAATACATTCCTGTAGATCCAGGAATGCTATTGTGCTCCTATATTCTGCATTGATCAGACCCTTTTGTAGAGTACAATGCTCCAGTCAGTATGTATATTAGATAACACTGCAGCAAACTTGCAAAGCACCAGAGGTTCATAATAGGACACTTGAGCAACTGATTACAAGGAGTAAATGGCAAATATGTCTATATATCTATGTCTATCTATCTATATATATATATATATATATATATATATATATATATATATATATATATATATATATATATATATATGTAAGACATCTCTCTCTCTCTAAATATATATATATGGATTCACTTCAGAAGCTCGAAATACTGAAATCATGAATTTCAGTATCTCGACCCCAAGAAGTTGAATCCACAAAACAATGAAAACTGAAAACCGTGACATTCAAAACCTCGAATACTGGAGGTTTTGAATTTTGTGGGTTTACTACATACACATACACACCATCCACCACACAAACACACAATCACTCTACTACATGAAAGCAGGGGGCAAGCCCCACTGCACCCCCCCCCACACCCTCCTACTTATATATTCTCACTCCGAGGTCACACTACATACAAACACACACAAAACACCACCACATAAGCTACTTTCTTCACACACACACACATCATAGCAACAAAACACACTGACAAACACCACAGCCCCTACCCAAACCCCTTAACACACACACACACTTACCTGAATACATGACCATAGCAGAACTTTAGAAGCACGAAATTCAAAACCTCAGGTATTTGAGGTTTTGTATTTCGCGCTATTAAACTTTCGCTATTATGTGGATTCGGCTTCTTGGGCTCGAGATACTGAAATTCGAGATTTCAGTATTTCGAGGTTCTGAAGTGAACCCATATAAATATATATATATATATATATATATAGAGAGAGAGAGAGAGAGAGAGAGAAAGAGCTATAGATATATAGAGTAATGCAGGATATATAACTATAGACGTATTTTTCTTTTGATAACAAAAACTTATGAAATGATATGACATGAAGAATACATCTGGGTGCTGACAACACTGCAGCTTGCAGAGACAATGACTTCCTTCATTCATGGAGCAGGACTCACAGCTACTCTACTAACAGTAAATACCTCATCAGATAGTTTTACTGGATTGGGCACCATAAAAATTTTAGAGAAAACTGGATAATGTTTAGGAAAAACAGTTATCTAGAGATCTAACTGAGTCTTCCTTGGATTGGTAGCCACTGTTTAACAAATACATTTGGTCCCTTATTTGCTAGTGTACATGGCACTCAAGATCTAGTTTCTTTTATTAACTCCCACTGCAGCTTGCAAACTTGTTCCTTATTACAAACACATGATCTCACTGAATAACCGTAAAACAGTGCTTTCTTTGAACTGTAGCACCTCTCAGCCTGTACATAGAATCAGACAGGTCAGATTACAATTGCTTATCCACAAAATTACTGCATACCCATTAACTGCCACAGGTATCTTGCCTGAGTTCCACTAATCACTGATTGTTATACAGAAATAGGCAGTGTGTGATAAAAAAAAATTACCCTCATTTTGAAGCAGTTGCACTGATTTTCTGGGTTTGCTGTAAAATAATAAAAAAAATAATATATATATATATGTATTGAGATTTAAAGAAGGTATTTCTGATTCTGATTCTAATTTAAAGACAATTTTCCTGTTGCACTTTCACAACAGAGTGCATTATTTAATTGTGCAGAAAATAACTGATTACACGACATGCAACTAGACAAGATCAGTAGGCAGTTATAGAAATACCAACCAGTATAAGTTAGTATATTTTCTTCTTGCTGGGTGAAATGACTTGTTTCAATAAAACTGCTTTAGTTCTTATCTTGTCCATAAAATGTGAGACTGAAACCAGTGCCTTAATATCCATTTTCAAATCATAATTGATGTAATTTTTTTAATAAGGTAAATGATCTATGTATGGGATAAAGAAAAGGTTACCACCAGTGGTAAGACCTAATAAGTGGCTTAACCACCCAAATATCCCTTTCTGATTCAGAGGCAGAACGACTGCAACTGTTTTATATACTAGGCAAAATCACCAAGTCTTTACAGCCATCATAAATGCTAATGACACATTCTGGGGGAATAGTTAATGGTAATTAGCCATGTATTCTTCCCCAGAAATGTTTGCAAGAAAGGACTTAAGCAGCAGATTGGTTAAGGGAGTTGTTCATCTTTAAAAATTACTATAACCATGAGGCCATCTGTGTTACTTACACAACCAAAATGCCTTGGTCCCCAATTATTTTCAGTAGGACAAACTGTGTTGATAAGTTCATTGCAGAAGTAGCAATGCAGAGTTTGTGAGTGCGTTTATGTGAGTTACTGTGTGTGTACATGTCTGCAAGGGTAAGAATGATGTTCAACGACTGTATGCATGTGTGTGTGTGTGTGTGTGTGTGTGTGTGTGTGTGTGTGTGTATGAATGTCTAAAGAGTATTTCTGTCCCAATGTGGTGCATGGCATCCCAGTGGCATTTGTCACTGAAAAGTGCTGTTTAGCATTAACAGTAATTGCACATGATTCAGAGACATGGACATTTGCTGATGATTGGGTCTTCCTCAGTGTAACTAGTCATGTCTCTGAATCAGATACACTCAACCACGGAAACTCCACCATGCAGCAGTAGCAGTTTACACAAACATAGGGGATTCTTTCTGAATCCTGGCATGTCTCTCTCTATCATACAATATTATGGTTACTATAAGTTACAGAGATTGCAGGACTTTTATCTTTGCTAAACCAAAACTATTATGATTTACTTTTATTGACTATGGCTCAAAACACATAGGGTATTCTTGTGATATAGATGCCCTCGGGCAGATAGCCTAGTACTTATCTATGAACCTATGAACATGCTTGACTTCTAGACTCATGGCATAATATAAAACAATTCATAACAGGTTTTTTGTGGGATTCCTTTGCCATATTCTTGGTGAACTCTCAGAAGTATATTTCTACATCCTGAAGCAGGTAAGCCGAGTAAATGACGTAATATATATCAACCTTTACTAGATATTTTCATAAAGTTTAACACAGCATACATTTTAATATGCCTTGCCAGAAGGCAGCAAATAAAAAGAGGGTGTTTCTCATCACAATTTTATGAGGATGAATATGGCAATTTAAAAATTCTGAAAATTTTTCATAATAGATGAAAATGCAGCTGTCCTGAATAAGTGCATCTATTCACTGTAGATTGATCCACACAGTGTGAAAACTTTTTTATAAATATGTACCAGTGTGATATACCCTTTTCTCTTACCTTGATCACACAGGTATTAAGCAGGATTACAGCTAATCAACTAGTTTTTGAACAGGTATTATTATTCCAAATATAGATTTCATACAAGTATCTACTTTGATCTACTTTGTACTTCCTATACAGATACTATGCATTCAAGATATGACAAGGGATATAGAAAAAAATAAGTTATGTAAAGAAAAAAGCAATCACTGATAAAAATGCATATTAATAAATCTAAATATTTTAGTCATATGTAGCTTTGTTTTATATGTGAAATATCACTAATGTTGCTTTTACCTCTTGACTACCAATTAACTATTTGATGCTGACACAAAAAAATCAAAAAATAATTTTTTGGTGGGGTGGAGTAATTCCTATGCTTTTGCTATTGTATTAGCTTTTGAACAATTTCCTCAGTCATTACCTGTCTCTTGAAACAAAACTTAATATTTTATTTTCTCATGATTTGTGCAATCTCATATCCCATAATAACTTGTACCATTTAGTACACAAAAGGGAGAACAGCACTGACCAGAGAGACAGCCTTCATCTAGGCTTCCATAATGGAGTTTGAGTCCCTGATTGCAATTATCATCCACATAACCAAGTGACTGGGAATTTCCCAGCAGCCTATCTGCCTAGTTTTATTTCCCCATACTAGGGCTGTCAATATTTCAGGACTGGACCATAACTGTCTCCCTGTTGGGAAAATACATGGCACTGCCCTTCACAGACACTTTATTCATTTGCATGTGTACAAGGCCAACTTTCTGTATTAAACTCTTTTTCTCACACCCTGTTGACTGACGAGAGCACTGTTATGTCACATGCTTATAAACCCCTCCACTGCATGTGTACCCTCACCAATACACTATGGTCTGGGTTACCACAGCAATCCTGATAGTACTGAGTTGGCTTCTGATGCATTTATGGCACAAGGAAGCTTTTGCTTGTTTGTTGTGAATGCAGCCATTGACCAGGAAACCTCCACACCCAGCCTCTCTTGACAGAAATGCCAGCAGCAGTTGCTTTCTTTAGTCCACCCTCACCCCCAGTCCTTCTGTGCCTCTGCCACTCCTGAAACTCAGGTCACCACTGTCTTTATCCTATACTCTGTGTGCTGGGTGTTTTAGTTTGCCAAGGTTCTGTCAAATGTGACTAAGAGAAAGAAAGAAGAACACTTAGATCTCTGTGTCTGAAACACAGTGCAAATCACCAGAACACAGCACAAACCACAAGACACACAGCTCACCTACACAGTGTGCCCATCAACCTAAGCCCCTAAGGCAAACAGCTTTCCCAATACAATAATCATAGGTGACTCACTAGTGAGGCACACTGATGTCCCCCTCACTAGGTTGAATAAGGAGAATGTAACAGTTAGCTTTCTTTCAGGTCCCAGAATGCGACATAACACATGCACTCAGGTCACTCCACAACAAGTACAAGTATGACTCTGTCATTGTCCATGTGGGTGTGACCTGAGACTCACTTCCCTGGACTCCATGAAAGGAGACATGTTGGAGCTCTTGAATTATCTGGCCCAGGCAGGTATGACCCTAGCCCTGAGCAGCATCCTACTGTCACCCAGAATGATACCACAGTACAAACAGAAAATGATCAACTTCAACAACTGGCAAAGTTTCTGGTATCATTGTAAGGGGATCCAATATTTGTTTGCTTGGGATGACATGATTGACAGACCTCGATGCTTTGCCAGAGATGGCCTGCATCTGTCACTCCTGGGTTTCTGGGTAGACTCTTTCCACCCCTATAGTGCCTTTTTAGGCAGTGTTCCAATGGCCAAATTACCACTGAAATAGCTATAAATAAATGCAATCTGAGGGTCATGCTGCTCAACACTAGAAGTTTAAATTTCAAGATGCACTCACTCAAAGCACTCCTCAAAATGGAGAACACCGACATTTGTGCTGTAACGGAGACCTGGGTTAAAGCAGCAGAAAGCATCCCTGCACTACCAGGCTATAACTCATTCCACAACTTTTGGCCCCAGAACATGAACTAAAGCTCCAAAGGCAGTGGTGTCTCCATATTCATGAAGGATATGCACACCTCCAGACTAGTAGCCCAGCAAAATGCACCTGAAATAATCCAGGTACAACTAACATTGAGTGAGAAAGTGATTCAGGTTGTAGCTTGCTATAGGTCCACAACTATGTCTCAAAACTCTCACTCCACATTCCTAAGCACCGTGGAAACTATTAAGATCCAAGCCAACACTCTCATACTAAGTGATTTCAACTACCCCTCCATCAACTGGAAAATCTACTCATGCACCAATGCACTGGCCCAGTCCTTCCTGAAATTCATTAATTTTAACACCCTGGACCAGCTCATTCTTACCCCCACTACAAGAAACCAACATCCTTGACCTGGTTATTACTAACATGGGCAACCGTTGCTCTATACCAATAGTCAATTCGTCCCTGGTTAGATCCGACCAGAAACTAATCATCATGGAAATCCACATCTCACCCACACCCGTCTGTAAAGGTATCCACCATGAAAAACTTCTCCAAAGCTGACTTTGGACTCCTAAAAACAGAGGTGGCTGACTTCACGGCACCCTTGCCAATGGAAAATAGCTGTATGACTGCCAAATCATGCACCAATGCACTGTATGAACCCGTACACAAATGCATGGAGCTAGCCATACCCAACAGAACCAAGACACTCTCCTCCAAAAAAGGAAGCCAATCTGGTGGTCCCCTACTATTAATAAACTCTACAACAGAAGGAAGAAACTGTTGCAGAAAAAGGCGAAGTGCTATGACTGGAAAACTTCCCTCATTAGCCTCAACAAGAAGTTGAGATCCCTCATCAAAACCTCCAAAGCCAGCTAAGAAGGCAGAATTGCAGCAGATGCTAAAAACAACCACAAAGCCTTCTATAGTTATATCAAGAATCTCCACGGGAATACCCAGATTTGCTCTGAGTTACTGCACAATGGTACCTCCTGTACTGAGCCAACAGATATTGCCAATATACTGGCTGACAGATTCAGTGCCAAATTTACCCCTCCCCCCAAAGGAACAATCTCAATATCGGAAAAATGCTAGGCACCCAGCATTACTGCAGCACAGGTTAAAGCTGCATTGTCCAAGGCCAAGAATACAGCTTCCATGGGACCCTACAATATCCCTGGCTGAGTTCTATATGAATTACAAAGTGAACTGGCACCACATCTGTGTGCCCTGTTCACTCACAGCTTCTCCTCAGGTTTTGTCCCTTCTGAATGGCACACTGCTACAGTCATCCCTCTCCATAAAGGAGGAGTGACTAAAGACACTGGAAATTATTGCACCATTAGCCTGATGAGTCTGATATGCAAGGCTATGGAGCACATCACCATGGACCTAATTAACAAGGATATAGGGAATCTCCAAACTCTAGATCCCATGCAATTTGGTGTTGTGAAAGGTAGATCATGCCTGCTCAACCTGGTTAACTTCTTTGAGTCAGTCACCAGTGCTGTGAATTAAGGTAAGGCAGTTAGTACATCCTACCTCGAACTGACCAAGGCCTTTGAAACCATTCCTCACTCAGGAATTATTGATAAACTCACCAAACTAGGCATCAACCCCTATATCATTAGGTGGCTTGCAAATTGACTCTCAGATAGAGCCCACAGTGTGAAAGTATTGGACTCCAAGTCAGACTGCCAACCAGTCACGAGTGCAGTCCCACAGGAATCAGTCCTAGGTCTTCTCCTGTTCGGCATCTACTTCTCAGACATCCAGGCCATCATGGAAGGACTCTGGCTGACCCAGATCACAGACGACTGGAAGATGGGAGCCAATATTAACTCCCCAAGTGATTCAGACATCCTACATAAAGGCCTCACTGAGGCCAATGACTGGTGTCAAAACCATGGCCTTAAGCTTTTGGCTTGGGCTGCCAATACCAACCTTATATCTTTTGGTCCAAATTCACCTCTCCTCAACCATTCCTGCATTCATTTTTGATCAACATGAGGTTATTCCAGAAGTTTTCTATACTTGCAACTATATTTATGCTTTTTCCTCATTTTTTTGCCTTCTCATCGGGTCCTTCACCTTATATTCTTTCTTGTTTTTGCTTTTTGTGGGGTTGTCATGATGTAGAGGAAGAGTAGATTGTGTAACTTTTGCAGGGGTTGGAGAGTGGTTTAGGGAGGTGATGTGGATTAGGAGACTGATATATAATGTTAGAAGCAGGTTAGAGAGAAGGTAGCACATTTTTAATGACATGGTTTACTTTGTGTTGTATAAGTAGTTGTAGTGGTAGTGCAGGTTGTGAGGCTTTATGGTGAAGCTAGTGTAGTAATGGGTGGGGTTTTGATGTAGAATGGATGTATAGAGGTGGGAGGTTTGTAACTGGGTAACAAGTTTTAGGGGTCGGGAAACATGGGTATAAATTTAGGGATTGTAGGGTGTGTGAAAATGGGGGTAGGGTAGGGGACCCCAGGCACAGAAAGGTTGAAAGGAGTGGGGATACACAGAGTAGGAAGAACTCAAGAGAAACAGTCAGTAAGGTGAGAAGTGAAGGTATAGCCAAAGGTAAGCTAATGCAGGAAGTGAGATATGTGGTAAAACCATGGCAAGTCAGAATAAATTCGAGTAAGATATCAATACCAGGATAGTGTTGAAGAGTGAGAGATAGAAGCACTACACAGAGAATACTCTAGAAGGTACTTAGAGAAGAGAGCTATGAAGTGGGGAGGTGCATAGCAACTGCAAGACTAACAAAAACTAGCTATAAAAGGTAGGCTGGGGGAGGGTGAGTTCTGGTGGTAAGGTACAGACTAATTACAGTGTTAAAACAGATTGAAGTTATAATTATATAGACATACTTTGGTTCACTTGGGTGGCTTGGGGTACCTAGTAGGGCGATGGTTAGTCAGAGGTTCTTTTGTTATTTTTGACTTTGTTACTGCTCTGCTGGTATGGAGAGTAGGATTGGTAGGCCCTTTTGCACTAACACCTAACTATGTGACATGCCATAGACAGGAAATGGACAGTAAATAGCAGTAATACATCATAATATTTACTTTTCCATAGCATGGCAAGCAGTGGGTTTCCACTGCATGTCAGATACACATTTCCAGTACTTTACATGTTTGCAGGTAGTTAAGCAGTGAGCAAAGACGAGCTGCATTGCTAAAGTCTGAGAGTTAGTATTGAGTCCAAATAGACAAAAAACACTGTCAAAGCAGCAAAACCTCAAACACCATACAAAAAACTGGATAACCAGGCTGAAATGACGAAACGACTCACAGAGATGGTGCATAAAATCTTTACTAGTGCTTCCTGGTACCTCGGCTCAACAGCTTTTCAAAGGAATATATTTTGCGCCAAATGCAACAACTGTAAATACAGGTTAAGAGGCTAATTAACACATCATCATTCAATTGCAAATAGTGTTAAATATTAAGCACTGCACATTAACACTTTCTAAGAAGTATGCACATACAACTCCCAATGTGCAAAATGCAAAAAATACAGAAGATGATTGATAAATATAAGTGTAAAACACCCAAGATATATGAAGTCTGTGCACACACATATGAATAAAAAACATACCAATGATTAATGTCTCTACAATAGAATTTTGTGACCTTATTAGATATGAATAAAAACATTTATACTGAAATAACAACATAATTACATGTTGGTAAGGCTGATAACTGTTCTTAACACATGCCCTCAATATATTAAAATATCAGAAACACATTTAACTACATAGACATCACCCTGAAATGCATTTCATAACTTAATTCAATATTAACTAAAATGTATTATGTTATAATATATATGAAAAATGTTCTATATTAACAAACATTTCCTTAGGAAATAGTGTACCAAAGTTAATAATAAACTTTGTCTCTAACTTTAATAACCCAGTGAGAAACTCCTCACTTTGTTTATTGAGAGGATTGGCCAAAATGCTGAAAAACAGACTAATATCAGACCCAGCATGAGCTACCTGAAAATGATATGCCACACGATTTTCAACCCTGCCATGTTTGATATCACCCAAGTGTTCCATGATACGATTTTTTACCATTCTCTTAGTTTGTCCTATGTACCACCTTGTGGGTTTGCACCCACAACCTATGATATAAACAACCCCACAGGACCAGCAATTGAACAAATCCATGGCCTTGAAATTTCTACCATTTATATAAGTTCCATCTAAATTTCGAACTCTGCTGCATACTTTACAATGTCCACAAGAATAACAACCTGTTTCTCCCCAACTTGCCTTAACTTTCTTTGTATTTAATAGTTCCTTCAAATTTGAAAATCTGCTGTATGAGAACATTATTCTTTTTAGGGAATAAACCTGCCAAGCTAGGTTCATTTGCAACCATAGGCCAAAACCTCTCTACAACCATCTTTAAATTCTTAGAAAAGGGGAATACTTGGAAACAAAAAATATTTTCTCCTCACTATCTTCTTTAAACACATCTTTAAATTTTACCATAAAACCACTTTGTGTATTATTAAAAGAACTGCATGTCATTGATGATGGTTATGGCAGGTAAAGAGCTCCACAAGTCCCTCACCTTAGCGTTTTTTCCACCTAAATTGTCAGCAATGGTACATCAATTTGAAAGTGTTTTGTATAGAGAAATAGAATTGGTATATAAAATATTTAGGCAAAGATATAGTACATATTTCATTACATGTCCATGGATTCTAAAGCAGAGCTTCCCCAGATGAATCTAGGTACCAGAGAAGAGACTTCAGCAGCCCAAACACACACTGTATGATATTTCTGGTTTGAGTGTGTGCCCCATTATGGTGTTCTTCAGCAGGTGTGTATGCATTTCTGATAGGTATCATCAGCCACTGTTCCAGTGCATAAATTGGATCCCCCAGTAAATGTGGTATATCCCCCTAATAAAAATCTGATGCAGTTGGGAGGTGTGCCTGATATGTGAGTCATGGTAACTGCCTGGGTTGCAGGCACACACATTCAGGATGATTCCCTTGGCATTACACATGACTTGGCAGTTAGTAGAGTGGAAGCCCTTTCTATAATGTAAAGCCTTCCCTGTTCCCAGGTGGTGCCTTAATTTATACATGTGTGCACTCTATGGCACATAGTATTTCAGGATACTGTGCTGCAGGCTAGAACTCTTGCCTGTTTCTGGCCCTGTCCTCAGGAGTACAGGGAAAATATATGTGGTCACTAGCATGTTGAAGAGTAGCATTTAAGAATTGAAGGAGGATCCTGGGTGATGATGCCCATGACACCCCGACATGTACCCTGTTGTTCTCTGAAAGGTTCCTGAAAAGTACGTGTAGCTAAAATTCTAAGTGCCACACATACCTTTGTCTCCACTGGGATGGGTTCCCTTTGGTTTGCCCTGGCTCTGAGATGAGTATGACAGAGATTGCAGAGTTCCTGTATTGCATTTTTATCCACCCTGTAGCACTCTACAATTTCAACATCATGAAGATTGTGATGTTACTGAAAACTCTTCTCCTTCTTGGACTTGCTCTGTTAGTAGCAACAGCTGCATAGACTTCAGCTTATTGCACATACACATGAATTAAAGCAACAGCAGCTGCTAACATTGTTTCTGTGTAGACTCCTTTCCGTGGCTGTATTCCAATAGGTTTTAGACTTCACAGGGAAAACCAGCATTGAGTCTACACTGTGGCTTTTATAGCTTGTTGAATAGCTCCTCCATCTTGGATTGGTTGCTTGGCATAATATTCAGCTGATTATGCAGTAATTTACATTCCATGATGTTTACCTTGTTTGTGTTTTGATGTGCTGTTCTACACACTGTGCAGAGCCACTTATTGCATTCAAAACAGTGTGCTACCATCTGCGAGTCACACCGTGCTGCACACATGGTGGAAACAGACCATATAGGCTTTAGTGACTCTGGCCACAATGCTATTTTCTTCCAGAATCAACATTCATCTAGAATCTGAGATAAAAGTTTGAGTACTTAAAATAATCTTCATAGTACATAGAGAATATGTAAAAGATAATGTGGTAACAGTCCTCAACAGAAGGACTCACATCAGCTTCTTCATGGAAAATAGCTTCCAGATCAATGAGATTTAAGATCACTTCATTGCAACATGTGGTTTGACACAGTATTCTCTAAGTTAGCAATGAATATTTGTGGTAGTTGTAGAATATCTTTTAAAACTGAACCTTCTGTGCCCTGAATTGCAATTCAGGCTATATTCTTGCTTGATAACTTAAAATGACTTTGGCCATACCTATGCAAATTAGTGGCTAAGTAAAACATTGAGATATATGTTGTCTGTTCTTGACATGAAAGTAGCACTCATTAAAGTTTCTTCTTCTTCTTTCGGCTTTTCCCGGTTAAGGGTCGCCACAGCAGCTCACCTGTCTGCTCATGATTGGCAGTGGAGTTTTACAGTGTTGAGCTACCAGCCCAGCACCCAACCTTCCACAGAAGGCACATATATGCACGCACTCATGTCTTGGGTCAATTTAGAGTGTCCAATCCACCTACAGCATGTCTTTGGGATGTGGGAGGAAACCGGAGCTACATTTATGTTTAATTTTTGTTTAAAAAAAAATTATTATTAATAGTATCTTATATGTTTAATCTTTCCTTTAGTAAATAGCACTTTTCTTCTCAAAGGAAACTAATATCACCATTGTTTATTAGCTGCAGTTTCTTTTCTTGAATCTTTTTTCTAGTACTTTCCAAACCACCATCTCCCAACTTTCTTTCTGTTTGACTTTATTATGGTAAGAACACATTGATTCTAGCTGTACATTATTTTACCATAAGATCTTAATATTTATCTGCTTGAAATAGTAAGTTTACCCTTGTGTCTTATGAGGTATATGACCTATTTAGAGCAATATAATTTATATAACTCCCTATCAGAAGTGCAATGTCCAATTCAGTTCTGTGAGTCATGGCACTTGGAAAACGAATGTGTGATTATGACTAAGACGGAGTGAATTTGCTAAGCTTGATCCTACACATGCAAAGTATTACAGTAAGGGTGGTTTAGCACCTGATATGGGACAGATGCAGTTGCACATCTATTCTACTTTTGTATACAAACTCTGAGATTTGTATACCCTGAAACAGAGGGAAATTTGAGATACTGCAACTTTGGAAAGAGAAGATACCCCCATATTTGCTGTTCCATTTTTGTTGTTCCAAGGGGTGCAATGATCTCTCTTGGATTTTCAACTCCTACTTTTGGCTGCTCCTGTTAGGGGTCACCACAGCAGATCATCTTTTTCCATTTCTTCCTGTCCTCTGCATCTTGCTCTGTCACACCAACCACCTGCATGTCCTCTCTCACCACATCCATAAACCTTATCTTAGGCCTCCCTCTTTTCCTGTTACCTGACAGCTTCATCCTTAGCATCTTTTTCCCAATATATTCTGCATCCCTCCTCAGCACATGTGCAAACCAACGTAATCTTGCCTCTCTGGCTTTGCCTCCAAACCTTTCAACCTGCGCTGACCCTCTAATATACTTATTCCTAATCATGTCCATCCTTGTCACACCCAGTGCAAATTTTAACATCTTCAACTCTGCCACGTCAAGCTCTGACTCCTGCCTTTTTGTCAATGCCACTGTCTCCAACCCATATAACATAGCTGGTCTCACTACCCTCTTTTAGACCTTCCCTTTCACTCTTACTGGTAATCGTCTGTCATAAATCACTCCTGACACTCTTCTCCACCCACTCCATCCTGCCTGTACTCTCTTCTTCACCTCTCTTCCACACTCACCATTACTCTGAACTATTGATCCCAAGTACTTAAACTCATCCACCTTCACCACCTCTACTCCCTGCATTCTCACCATTCCTCTATCCTCCCTGTCATTCACACACATATATTCTGTCTTAGGCCTGCTGACCTTCATTCCTCTTCTCTCTAGAGCATATCTCCACCTCTCCAGGGTCTCCTCCACCTGTTCCCTACTCTCACTACGGATCACAATGTCATCTGCAAACATCATAGTCCACAGGGACTCCTGTCCGATCTCGTCTGTCAACCTGTCCATCACCATTGCAAATAAGAAAGGGCTCAGAGCTAATCCTTGATGTAATCCCACCTCCACTTTAAATGCATCCATCACTTCCACCGCAGACCTCACCGCTGTCACACTACCCTCGTACATATCCTGTACCACTCTTACATACTTCTCTGACACTCCTGACTTCCTCATACAATACCACAACTCCTCTCTAGGCACCCTCTCATATGCTTTCTCTAAATCCACAAAGACACAATGCAACTCCTTCTGACCTTCTCTGTACTTCTCCATCAACACTCTCAGAGCAAACATTGCACCTGTAATGCTCTTTCCTGGCATGAAACCATACTGCTGATCACTAATCATCACCTCCCTTCTTAACCTAGCTTCCACTACTCTTTCCCATAAACCCAGCCACTGGGGATGTACAAGCCAGTGCACTTCTTTGTGCCAGTCCCAAGCCCTGATAAATGGGGAGGTTGTGTCAGGAAGGGCATCCAGTGTAAAATTTTGCCAAATCATGCATGCACACAACAGTACTTAGATTTTCAAGACACACAAATTATTTTAAGGTTATATTTACATTTTTTCCTTTAATCTCTGCTTTATGACACAGTTGTAATTCCCATGTTAAAGAATCTGTTGTAGAGAGAGATGAATGTAGTATAAACCTTTACTAAAGCAGTTTGACATAGACTGCTGTAGAAATAAATATAATTTAATTTAATTTGAGCCAATATCATTTTCCAGTCTTTCTGCTAGTATTGTGTGTTTGAAACAAATTACAAAATATGGATTCCAGGTGTTGACTAAAAAAATAACCATATTTTTGAAAATTAGCTAGTAAAATTTCAGCATTATGTATAACTCATCACCTTTGCACAGGTACAGGAAGGATTGTGTGAGTTTGCCAGAACAGACACAAAAATGATTTATGGCTTTCATTACACTTATTTTCTTTAATCTCAGCTTTATGACACAGTTGTAATGCTACTTCCCATGTTTAAGAATCTATTGCAGAGACAGATGTAGTATAAACCTTTACTAAAGCAATTTGGTATAGAATGTGGTAGAAATAAATATAATTTAATTTAATTTGAACCAATATAGTTTTATACCCATTATGCTAGTATGGCACTTTTGAAACAAATTACACAATATAGATTCCTGGTGTTGACTGAAAAAATAACCAGATTTTTTAAATGTAACTTGTATAATTTCTGCATTACATATAACCCATCGCTTTGCACAGATAGAGATATCTAAAGTCACTAGCAGTCACAACTACATAATTTAAATGTAAAAACTATTTATTAATAAAAGTGTAATACTTTCACATATACAAAAGTGTTATACTTGCACTAATATATATCTTTTGCATTTCAAGTCTGTAGTTCTGACCACTAGTGACTCCAGATATCTTTGTCTTTGGTCTAACTGCATTCTGGTATATCTGGACTTATCGCTCAACATTAACTTTTTCATTGCCTTTGCACTAATACTGGAGGGATTGTATGAGTTTGACAGAGCTGTTTGGGTCTGGCAAAGGTATATAAAAATATAAGTTGGAAAGCCACATTGGAATTTTTTAATTTTCTTTCTTTGTTTTTTTTTTTTTTTGGTACCTTTGAGGTTTTGGAAGTAGCTGTAGAAGGCCTGATGGTTGTCTTTAGCCTGTGAGGCTATCCTGACCTTATAACTCATTTTATTGGACATAATTAGTCCTCTTAGTTTTCTGTTTGTTTTAAATAGAGAGCTTCTCTCATTATATTAGTCACTCTTCCTGATTTCTTCCTGACTTTAGCCATGACTTTTTTCCTTTTCTGATATTCCCTATTAAGTTTAGAATTACACCAGTGTGTGTTTTTTTTTCAAGTTTGTTTTGGGCTTACTTCTAGTAGGCATAGCAGCCTCTCTAGAGCCATTTACATTGTTGTACATGGCCTCTGGGAGCAATTCCACATAGGTTGCTGTGAAGTTGGAGTTAGAAGGGGCATTGAATTTTGGCAAACTGCCATTTAATAGGAAGTAGTTTGCTTTGGAATAGTTCCTAACTATTATATGTTTTGCTGGGGTTACCAAGTTAATTTTAATTTCTAAGGAGTCAGCATTGTGATGCAATCTCACCAGTGAGGATGTGATCCTGGGGTTCAGTGCAGCTTTATTTCATATTGATGAGAACTAGGTTAAGTATGTCTGAACGTCTGGTGGGTGGGCACACAATCTGGTCAAGGGTATTTGTGTTAATACAGTCCAGGAATCATTGTGCATGTGTGTATGAGGCAGTGTATGTTTCCCAGTCTATAGAGGTGTAGTTAAAGTTTCCCATGAATAGGTACTTGGTTTAATGGTGAGTGTCTCCAGTACATCAAGGTATGAACTATGGGGTTCTAGAAATATAGAGGGTGACCTATAGCTTGCTAGGATATGATATGGGACTTTGTCTAAGGTGATTTTCATGTGAATAAATTCCAGGCCATCGTCCTGTTTAAACAACCCAGAGTTAAGCTTGTTGCTAATATAGTTTGAGACTCCTCCACCTTTTATCCCTGTCTGTGCAGCTTATGGTCTAAACGTTGAAAGGCACTGAAGCCTTGCACTGATGGAGTACTTCCTGTGGATTTTAACCATGTGTCCATAACTGCACAGATGTCTATATTCTCCAGAGTGAGGAGAGCTTATAGGGTATGGAGTTTCTTGTTTAGGCTCCTAGCATTGAGCAGTAGCAGTTCTAGGTTTTTTTTGTGTAGGGTTGTTTACTATGCCGATAGATTTGTCAATTTTGCATTCCCTAAAAAGTCTTTAAGAGGGTGGATAAAGTTTTAATCAGTATCTGGGAGCCTAAAGAAGACAGGTATGCAGATCATCCTTTGCAATGTAAAATGGTTTGTTATTCATGTCCTCCCATGCTGCCAAACATTGAATCATCCTGGGAAGACACCAGAAACTAAGCCAGTTATTGAAGTCAATCATCTTTTGGTTGTACTGTATAATTATTTTTGGTGAAGATAGAATACTGCTCAATGTAAGGCACATACCTGCCTGAGGCACATATTCAGAGAGATCAACAATGTCTTTCTTCATATAGCCCAGGCAGTATGTTTCATGTCATTAATGGCCACATGGACTACCACAGAATCATACTGGTACCTGTCAGGTAAAGGCTTGAGTGTGTGCATATCTTGGAAGATCCTGGCTCCAGAGAAGCCACTAACCATTGTCTTCCCCTTATTCAGTATGGTAACTGGGTCATATGTGTGTTGTACAATGGAATCTCCTATGCAAGACTCCTGGGTTATGTGCTTACTTGCCTTATGGGCTTTTCTCTTGGGGCTGCACTGGGTATAGGCATAGATATGGTGTTTGGTTTTGCTTTGGGTGAGTTCTTTAGAAATTGCTGAGGTTAGATGTAGTCATTTATAGGCTTAGGAGCTCTTTGAGGTTTGGGAAGACTGATTTTTAGTACCTCAGCGTAAACTGGTCTATGTATGTGGTGGGCACTATGTGGGGTGGATGTAGTGTGTGTTTTTGACAACCTTGTTTGTATGTGGGATTTTTGTCTCCAGTAAAATCATGCATGAACATTTCTAACATATTGTGTTCATTTCTTTAAGGATTAAATGCTTGTCTGCTACATTGTCTCAGGATGCCTATATCTATGAAGCTAGCTATGGAGACATTTGGAAATTGCATATCCATGTTGTCTAAACCTGTATTTGGGTGGGCTACTATACAGAGATCTCCTTAGGTGTCCTCTAGGTTTGGCACTAGACTAAGTTAGATTTTTCTAAAATTTGATAGTAGTGGTGTTTAATGTGCAGACAGCAGATAAAATTTACTTTCCGTGAGTTTGTGTGTGTACAAGGCACTACTAACCTCTTGATCAAAAAACCTTAAGGACGATTGCTTGCAAGTATAATGCTACAGCAAAACAACTTAACAAACAACCTTGACAAGGCAGTTTCAAGTATTATGGGCCTTTAGAATGACTGAAAAGAAAAAATCAAAAAATAAAGTAAAAATAATATGGAAGCACTCTAAGCAGTTAATTAAAGTACAAAACAATAAAATAAATATCTTGTTTGCCAAGGATGAAACAGGATTAAATCAGAACCTCCTCAGAGTATAGCAAAGGTGCCAAGCAGATGGGAGCCCTGGAAAAATGAATAGGAAACAATCTGCGGTATAAGAAGATTTACTTAAGTGCAATGCTGGTTTGCTGGATTGGCACTTAGTATTATGGATATATGGAAAACAGTGGATGTGAAAGTACTTAAGTTACACAACAGAAAATGGCAATGAAGGAGGGGAGGGAGGAACATTGGAAGTCCGATTACCCTAAGATGTGGAAGCCAGGGACACAGCCTTTTAAAACCACAACACAAGAAGTGGAGGGGGGGGGATGGGAAAAAATCAAGCTGGAACTCTAGTGCTATGGCTAGAATTTCAGAAACTTTCAGACTAGGGGAAAACAGTAGAAAGGCAAACAAAAAAGGCAGTGGAATGCAAGTATAAGCAGGTATATATAACTGTAAAAAGTATTGAAACACAAATTCTGGAATGGAATTCATAATACTGCCACTTCTGAAATTCCACCACAGACTAAGGCAGTAGACCATGCAGAACTTTAGCAGTAATACTGCAATAAATGACTAAATGAGGCTCAAATCTAGCAGTAGATGATAGCCCTGCCACAACTGTGAATGAAGGTACAAGATGAAGGCCACAGACTGTGCTCAAAATACAAAAAGCTAACTTTTACATGTAATTCTACTTAGGAGAATAGACGTGCTGTGTATAAACAATGCTAGTATCTTGTAGAAATACATAATCTTCAAACAACTGCAAATGAAGCTAAAAGACTAAGGTCCCAGAACAAACTAAAATAAGGGCAAGCAGATATCTCTTTTGGTAAAAATGGACATAAAGCAGAGAATTACAAAAAAGTATAACAATACAGGTTAATATTGGTGAAACTTAAAATATTTAAGCAGAATTTAAATTAAAGCTTTTTTTCTTCCCTTTAGATGAAAAGCTTGTAGCTCACATTTTCAGACTTTCCACACCTGTCAGAGTCTTGAACAAAAGACATTAGCCAAAGTATTGTGAAATGAGTGCACTATTCTTAAATGTCTCATTCACAAGTAAAAGAAACGTATTAATCAAAAACATTTGTAATGTGCAAGGCATATATGATGCAGCCAACCCAGTCTGAGTAAATGGTGATTTAAAACACTAGTAAAAGCACATGTTTATGGGGCTGAGGTGTAAAAGTCTTGACAATGAAAATTTAAGGGATATCATTATTGGAGCCATGAAGCAGATGTAGAGACAGAGGAAATGTGGAATAAATAGAGATGTAGGTAGGTAGGAGTGCCAGAAAGGAGAAACTTCGTACCTGGGAAGCAACAACCAAATGTCTGTTAAGGTGGACAACCAGCAGTCACTTTGACATCTTTGGTCTGGTAGGAGGGAACACTGTTGCACCCTTATGGTATACAAAAAGGATCAGATAGTAGGTTACCGAAGATATTGGGGGGATCAAGGATATGGAGTTGGGACATAGGGGGGTGTGAACAACTGTGGAGTAGAACTAAAATGGAGAGGGTGAATACATTATACCTACAGGAGCTAAAATTACTTAATGGAGAGATGGGAAAGATGGAAAAGAATGGTTATAACTGGGTCAGAATGGGTTGCATGCATATTTTAACTGTAAAAGCAAGTATACATGCAGTAGTCTGTACCACAAACCAAGAGTACAATATTAGACTTTGGTCAGAGGTTGTGTGTTCAAATACCACACTTCTCAGCTATACAATACTGTTAATTCTTCAATTATATTTAAATTAAATTCAAACCTCTATACCACTGGCACAAATGCTCTGCTGTAAACTGTAATCTGTATAATTGTAATACACATGATCGTGTGAGATATGAATGTGAAGTATATGGTCCAAACACAGTACAGGACAGTGTACCTACAGTGTAGATTATTGTGATATTCCATTCCTGGCATTTTGTACTGAAGCTGTGTTAATGATCTCTAACAGGATATGGACTGCAATGTCAGATGATCACTAAAAGAAAGTGTGTGTATTGAATAGGGACACACAAATGAATCAGAGGAATGAACACATGAAAAAGGACAGGAGAAACTCCCTCATGTACAGCAGAAGAGGGCATGTCCGTGGAAGAAGGTTATAGCAGCAACACCAAGCACATATCTATATCATACAGTATAGGTTGTACCATGAAAATGTGTTGTCTGTGACTGTCACACAAGGTGACATAACAATGGGGAGGATATGTGTGTGTGAAATAAGTATCCCTACATTAATAATGCAGAGGACATCTACCAGGGATCTGTCATGCAATTGGGGTAGGGTGCATATTCTGAAGCTGTGCAAAATTATATGTTTGAATATGAGTGTACTCTCAGCAGAGACCTTGTGCAAGGTGGCCACAGGTAAAGGATCATCGAAAATATTACAAGAACCAACCACAGTCATGGACGATATCAGAATAATACCACCACTAATCCTATTCCTCTGACAACATATGTCATATGGAGTGATAAGAGATGAGCCTGCACATGCACACACACACTTGAACAACCATTATGATACATTCATACTCTATAAGTGTAACTACACACACTGTCCTGGCTCTGTAGTATGTGCAGGAGGTGTTAGGAGGGACACTGCAATATCTGTATGCAACAGTATGGGCAATACAATCTAGCTGTCTTGTGTGCATGGCACACACACACACACACACACAGACACACACACACACAGACACACACACACACAGACACACACACACACACACACACACACACACACACACACACACACACACACACACACACACACACACACACACACACACACACATATATTCTGCATGTTCTGCAACATCAGGCAGTCATTTATATTCCTCAGAAAGAATACCTAAGTATTTTGAATAAGCTGTGTGGCAGTGCACTCTAACTAAGGTGGAACACTTGAGTTACATATCACTGGAAGACATGTAGGGAGGTACACGAACAGGGAAGCATTGTACACAGTTATTGGTGTGATGAGGTCTGGGAACCATGAAAGTATTTAGGCCTCTGATCAGGGGCGGCTCGTGGCATCGGGCTGCTGGACTGCAGCCCCCTCAACATAAAAAATAGAAAGGAAAATAAAAAAAAAAAAAAATTAGTTTTTAAAATTTCGCGCATGCTCAAGGCAGTCCCCATAGGGGGACACAAGGAGACGTCTGTGCACTTTTAAAGTGCACAGACTCGCTAGGATTATGGGTCGCATCCGGACTGCAAGAGCAGCAGCAGGACTCGGGAAGGCACATTGGGATATTGTCAGGCTTTCCTTGGGATCTCGCGGGTCTTTGAGTATTGCACGGGAAGGATGTACATTAGCTGGATATATTCAGGTAAGTGTATGGTGCTTTTTACCTTTATTTGTGTGTGTATGGTGCTTATGCTTTACTGGAGAGAGAGTGTGTGTGTGTGTAAATGCCCCAGGTGCTTATGGTGGTGTGGTAGGAAATACCTCAGGCTTGAACCCTGTACCCTGTATGCAGGTGTTAAAGACTTGAGTTCCCTACCCACCACCATTTGTAAAAAAAATTCAGATTTTTGCCTCATATTCGATCTGATCTGTTCCTCATAATATCTGTGGTTTGTAAATGTTGCAATGCTTGATATTTGATGGTGTAGTAGTAGCATTGTTGCCTCACAACTGCAGGTTCTTGGGTTTGATTCTTAGCTGGGGTTCCTTCTTTGTGGGGTCTGTATCTTCTCCCTGTGTTTGTGTGGGTTTGCTTTTGTGTCCTCCCATGTTACAAAGACATGTCTGCATTATTTCTTCCTGGGCCTCTGCTGAAAATTGTTTATTTGTTCCAAGTCAGACTGTCCTGATTAAAAAATGTTAAATAAAATTGACAGGCATTTGAATTTCAGACTTAAGGGTTTCTGAATGTTTAATTCCTTGCATATTTGATGGTGCAGTGGTAGTATTGTTGCCTCACAGCTATAGGTTTTCTGGTTTGATTCTTGGTTGGGGTGGCTTCTGTGTGGAGTCTGCATCTCCTCCATGTGTTTGTGTGGATTTGCTCTGGTGCCCTGCCATTTTACAAAGACGTGTCTGCAGTTTTAATCCCTGCTGAAAATTGGTTTTGTTCTGTCCGCAGTAAAATTGACAGGCATTTGAATTTCAGACTTCAGGTTTCTGAATGTTTAATTCCTTGCATAATTGATGGTGCGGTGGTAGTATTGTTGCCTCACAGCTACAGGTTTTCTGGTTTGATTCTTGGTTGGGGTGGCTTCTGTGTGGAGTCTGCATCTCCTGCCTGTGTTTGTGTGGATTTGCTCTGGTGCCCTGCCATTTTACAAAGATGTGTCTGCAGTTTTAATCCCTGCGTCTCTGCTGAAAATTGTTTTTGTTCTGTCCGCAGTAAAAGACAGGCATTTAAATTTCAGACTTCAGGTTTCTGAATGTTTAATTCCTTGCATAATTGATGGTGCAGTGATAGTATTGTTGCCTCACAGCTATAGGTTTTCTGGTTTGATTCTTGGTTGGGGTGGCTTCTGTCTGCATCTCCTCCCTGTATTTGTGTGGATTTTCTCTGGTGCCCTGCCATTTTAAAAAGACGTGTCTGCAGTATTAATCCCTGCGTCTCTGCTGATAATTGTTTTTGTTCTGTCCGCAGTAAAATTGACAGGCATTTGAATTTCAGACTTCAGGTTTCTGAATGTTTAATTCCTTGCATATTTGATGGTGCAGTGGTACTATTGTTGCCTCACAGCTATAGGTTTTCTGGTTTGATTCTTGGTGGGGGTGGCTTCTGTGTGGAGTCTGCATCTCCTCCCTGTGTTTGTGTGGATTTGCTCTGGTGCCCTGCCATTTTACAAAGACGTGTCTGCAGTATTAATCTTTGCGTCTCTGCTGAAAATTGTTTTTGTTCTGTCCGCAGTAAAATTGACAGGCATTTGAATTTCAGACTTCAGGTTTCTGAATGTTTAATTCCTTGCATATTTGATGGTGCAGTGGTAGTATTGTTGCCTCACAGCTATAGGTTTTCTGGTTTGATTCTTGGTTGGGGTGGCTTCTGTCTGCATCTCCTCCCTGTGTTTGTGTGGATTTGCTCTGGTGCCCTACCATTTTACAAAGACGTGTCTGCAGTATTAATCCCTGCGTCTCTGCTGAAAATTGTTTTTGTTCTGTCCGCAGTAAAATTGACAGGCATTTGAATTTCAGACTTCAGGTTTCTGAATGTTTAATTCCTTGCATAATTGATGGTGCAGTGGTAGTATTGTTGCCTCACAGCTATAGGTTTTCTGGTTTGATTCTTGGTTGTGGTGGCTTCTGTGTAGAGTCTGTATCTCCTCCCTGTGTTTGTGTGGATTTGCTCTGGTGCCCTGCCATTTTACAAAGACGTGTCTGCAGTTTTAATCCCTCGTCTCTGCTGAAAATTGTTTTTGTTCTGTCCAGTAAAATTGACCGCATTTGAATTTCCAACTTCATGTTCTTCAGAATACATAGTAGCACAACCTTTTTTTTAGCAATTTTCTAAGTTTATAAGATGAATATTTTAAATTTGTCCCTATTTTTGGGACTGTATTCCCCCATTATTGGCTTCGTCCAGGTTTTTGTGCTAAGGTTGACAGCTATGGCAAGAACTGAATTCACTGAATATGTTTGAGGGCTGTATTCCCTCATTACTGGGTTTGTCCAGGTGTTTTGTACTAAGAGGTTGACAGCTATGGTGAGAACTGAATTCACTAAATGATAGCCATTTAAGTTTCAGTCTTCCTCTCTTTTACAAAGCAGCTGATGTGGCGTAGTGGTATGTTACTCTGACTGTTTTTTGCTCAAGGACCTTGGCAGTAAAATATATGGTGGCAACACAACATTTTATTCTAGCAACTTTCCAAGATTATACAAGCAATGTTTAATGTGTCCCTGTTTTTGGGCTTTTGACCCCCCCCCCCCCATACATTTTGGCTTTTTCCAGTTTTCTTGAGCTGCGAAGTTGAGATGCAGTTGAGTATTCAGTAGATTTTACAAGGAACTGAGAGCTGCAGGGGAATAGAAGTTTAGTGCTTTGCCAAGTTAATACTATAGCACAACAGGTTATGTACTTGCTTTTGATGCAGAAGGTTGTGGGTTCTACTCCCACAAGGGGTGGATGCTGCCGTACTGAGAATGTTCTCCTTGGTGAAGATACTAACTATGAGTTCATTATCAGTTTGCCATCCATTTCCTCTTGCAATATTATTACTAGCTTATCATTTTTTAATGTAATATAGGCAATTTATTCCTGAGGGGCAACAGACACTTTATTTTTCGATGAAACCATGAAATATAAAGGTGATTGCTAGCAGCAACCGCTTCATTAGCTACAGATTTCTTTAATGTGGAATTATTTAGATGACTGACTTCAGAGATTGTGCATATTTACTGATAATGGACTGTAGAATTGTGCATATTTACTGATAAAGGTGGACTGTAGAATTGTGCATATTTACTGATAATGGTGGACTGTGGAATTGTGCATATTTACTAATAATGGTGGACTGTAGAATTGTGTATATTTACTAATAATGGTGGACTGTGGAAGTCTGAGTAGACTTTTATGATAAATGTTCTCAACTGGTCAGTTTTGCCATTATGGGTGCATATGGTTTGTTTCATTGCTTACTGGAAAAATGTTCAAAACAAATTTAAAACACCCTGTAACAAGTGTACTGTATTGTACAAGGAATATAATTTTAGTACAATGAGGAAGGTGTATCAAAGAGCACATGTATGTTTCATATGCAAGGAGCCTATGATTCAAAACAGCCCAAAATTAATCTTTATCTGCCACTGGCAAAATGTATTTTCTTTGAATGTGGGTTTCAATGCTGTTTCAATGAATGTGAGTTTCAAGGGCAGAGAAGTTTTAATGCTAAGTTTTCATTGTGAGACTGCATTGCTTTGTTTAACAGATGACTTAGTGTTTGTGCTGTAAAATACAAAATAAAACTTTCAAATGAAGTCCAACTCATCATAGAAGTAAAGCAGTATGCACATTAGTGTTTATGGTAAATGGAGTGAAATAGCCAAGTATAATGGTTCATTGGAATGGCTGCAGAGGCTCCATTCAACCATTATTTTATCAGGGGGGAAGGGCAGCAAACTCAGACAGGCCCAGCTGAACTATACCTCCCAACTGTCCAGATTTTCAAAGAATGAATAGATTTTTGCTTCTTATTTTTGTTTGTTCATAAAATTTGTAGTTTTAATTCCTAAATGATTTGCCAGAAGTCACTCAATAAGTTTCAGACTTCATAACCTTCAGAAAAATGCATGTTAAAGTAAGAGCTGTTCTATCAACTGTCTCAATTTATACAAGAGCAATTTTTAGTACTGTTTATATGTGCCCCAATATATTTGGCCTTGTTCAGATTTACTGCATTAACAGGTTGAGAGGTACATGCAAATAAATTGCTTTATAGAATTAGGCATAGCCAACCTCTCAACTGTCCCCAATTTTTGGCTCAAAATGTTGCTCTTCCCCCTTATAATCCCTCCGTAAAATAGCAATTTTGGAAGAAAACATGGAGGGTTTACAATTAAGAAATAACTGTAATAATCAAAGTTATAGATTACTTGAAATGCATGTAGATTCTTTTATATTTTGTCAGCTACTCAAGGTAGCAGTACTAATATTAAAGTGTCCCTTCTTTGACAGGTAGCAGCTGTATTGTGTGTCTATTTTATATTTTTGCATCACATTTTTGTCCATTTTTCATAAAATTGTGTTTTTTGGTAAATTAGTGACAAATCACTAAAGACTGAAGTTAGAAAATGACAGACATTTGAGTTTCAGATTTTATACCCTTCAGAAAATTCATACTAATGCAAGACCTATTCTATTATCTTTCTAAGTTTATTAGAGCAATATTTTAAAATTGTCCTTATTGTTGGGCCTTTGTCCCACTTCTGTGTATGGCTTTGTCCAGATTTCTTGCTCTTGAGGTTGAGAAGTATGACAAATGTGTCAGGGCCATCACAGTCAGCCAGAGAGATTTCAAATTGTGACATGCTTGTTGCACCCCACTCCCCCATGTAGTGACTCTGGATGTGTCCAAGCAAGGCAAGGAGTAGTTGTATCTACCTTGGATGGGGAGGACACACTGCATAAGTACTACAGTGGCTTTTCATCTGTCCTTGATTTTGCAGAATGGTCTGGTTTCTGTCATATTTTGTACTGTTGATTTATGCTTATTACTCAAAGTGCCTGTTGCTCTGTGTTTTTAAGTAGCAATGCTTTAATGACCATAAGGTAAGCTTGTCTGAGATCGTAAGATGCAAGTAAGCTTTAATAAGCATACTGTTAAAGAATTGCCAACATTGAAAGCCTTTCTGTGGTTGCCATGCAGAGAATACTTGACTAGATAATGTATAAGCCTTGGGTATTAAAGGACAGGATTCCATTATTTTAAAAAGCTCATTACACTTGTTGGAGACTTCCAGTCATCTCTACAGACTTTACCTGTAAACTAAACAGAATGCCAATCATGTGTGGTCCATAACCTGTACAGTAATCCTTTAAGCAATGTATCTTGAGCTTGTTTCTTGTTTGCTTTTCATTTTTACTTTTATCATGTTTTCCCCATGAAACAAGTTGTCAGGCAGCAGGTCTTTTTGGATAAGAAACATTTTTACAAGTGGGGCATCACATAGATTTCTACTTTCAGCATGTTACTTGGTACTTTAATAAAGCTGAATATATTATAATTAGGACTGCAGTGCAAGGAGAAGTGGTTTGAGTTGAGTGCTTCTGGTTTTCTTATACTTGATTTTGACTGGCATTCCAGTAATGTATTTAAAAAGTAATTTATTTTTCATGCCTCACAACCTTTTGTTTCCATCTAGATATTAAGTAAGCTGTCATGCAGCCAATGCATTGAAATATTTTTATTCTTCTACACTTATTTTTGTCTTGATTGGACTTTCATAATGATGGTTTGCCACCCAGGGCAGCATATTTAATTAAAGTTAGTTTTTTGTGGTTTTGTGCATAGCTCCTCCCCTTTCTGGTTGACCACACCCCCTCCCCTTGACCCCACCCATTCAGCTGTCTCCTGCAGCCCCCCTGTGATTTGAAGTCACCAGCCGCCACTACCTCTGATGTGCATGTCCTTCACATACCCAGTACTTGTGTTACATTTAAGGGAGTAGTCAGCACTGTGACTACATGCTAGTGGATTTACCACTTACCATCTGCCCCAGGACATGGGTAATATACCTATTGGTCTGATTATAGGGTGTGATGTTTGCATTATACTTGGGTGGTGTGTTTATTTCCAGATTCAACAAATTCATCCATGTTTCTTGTCAATGCTGGTGTTGTCATGGTGGTGGCAGCAGTTTTTGCTATGTGTTGATACTGTCTTTATTATACTAATATCACAGTTGGCGTCACTGATTGCCCAGAGTCTGTAGTCCTTCACTTAACTAATGGGCAGGAAAGGACCTATCAGACATCCCTGATGTACCAACCTGATCACTGGACCTCACTGGACCTTACATATGGGTCAGTTCACAGTGATCTACCCATTTGGTGATATAGCTGTTTATGGCCAGATATGACAGTGTTGATTGAATACCTCAGTGTGAATTTATGTCAAATGCCTTGACCTGGTCAAGTTCCACAAGATGATACTCTTGTCATCATGCATGCCCTTCATGACTTCTTTGAGGACATCTGTCAGATGTAACAGATGATGTATCATTAACAACTCACACAGGTATGTTGCACACACCTGAAATATTACTAGTCTGCATGCAGAAGAAGTCCATGATGACATGTTGGTCTACCTCATAGTTGAGAAGAGTCAGGATGGCTCTATACATGCATGCATGAGGTGCTGTTTCTCCATCTCAGGTGGATACATGTTGATGTACACCCTTGTATGGGAGCATAGGCTGTGTGGAGGGTATGTGGAACTGTGTATTCAACCATATCAGGAAGGTGTATGTGCTGAGTCATGCCCAAGGTGATCATGTGATAGGCCTGGATGAAGGTAAGACAGTGCATGCTGCCTATTGTGATCTGGGCTAGGGATATGACACAATCCCCCATGGTGGATTCATTGAGAAAATCTCCAAGCTGGGGATTAACCCTTATATCAGTTTATGGGCAATCAATTGGCTCACTGACAGAACACATCATGGAAAGTTGGTGAATCAACGTGTACCAGTAGAGCTGTCACCATTGGAAAACCCCAATGATCTATGCTTGGCCCCTCATGGTTTGAACTCTATTTCTTTACAGTTCTAGCTAAAGAAAATGGCCTTTGGCTTACCAAGTTTGCTGAATCTTGCACATCCTGTGCAATCATTGAGTCCACCAATGGTGATAACATAGTACAGAAGGCACTAACACACACAACTGAATGGTGACAAAGGCACACAATCTACAAATAAATGCAGAAATGTGTGTTTGTAATGTTATCCACCTGAAAAGTGAAATTCCATGTTAATCACAGCATTGACAATAGTCCTGCTATGCAGAAACCCAGCGAGGCAAGCACTGGGAATACATGTCGATAGCACTCTGAACTTTGACCACCAAGTGTCCATACTGGTATTGAAAGTCTATGTTGTGCAAGTCATAAGTCATGCCATAGTCCTAACATGTTAGGATTGTATGACTGCAGTGAGAGTAGAACCCCTACCTAAGTACACAGACAACAGAACCCAGTATTTTACACAAGAGCCAGAGCTGAAGTCCAACTTGTAGTGTGCCAGACAGCACTTTATTACTGATGACATCAGCAGTGTCTATTGAGGAGACTATAACAGTGTCCCACGTGCTGGTTAAAATGCTCTCTTTAATGTCAATCAACAGATCACACACTTACACACACACACATCTGATTGCAGTAAGAATGGAACCCCTACCTATCTAAGTACACAGGCTACAGAACACATATATTTTATGCAAGTGCCACTGCACAAGTTCAACTTTGACAAGGCTACCGGCCAACATTTAGTGGATTACATCAGCAGTGCATGTTGGAGAGAAAAAGTTGGGAGGCCTGCATGAAATGGATCTGTAGGCATGTGCAAGTATCAAAATTCTGTCAATTCATTGAACTGGAGCAGTAACTGTAGGATACACACTTCTGTTCTTTTGGCTAGACACACACACACACACACACACACACACACACACACACACACACACACACACACACACACACACACACACACACACAGTTGACTGGAGAGAGAATAGAACCCCCTATCAATCTAAGTACATAGACTACAGAACTCAGTACTTTACACACCATCCATGGCACAAGTTTGACTTTAACACAGCTGTAGGCCAACCTATAGTAGATGATATCAGCAGTGTATTCTGGAGAGAAGAAGTTGAGAGGCCTGCATGAAATGGATGTGTAGGCATGTGCAAGTATCAAAATGCTGTCAATCTATGGAATTGGAGTGGTAACTGTACTTCTGCTCTTCTGGCTACACAGAGAGGCACAAAAAGACACACATACCCAGTTGACTACAGTGAGAACAGAGCCTCTAGCAATTTAAGAAACACAGACTACAGATCACAGTATGATACATATGTGCCATGGCAGAAGTCTCCCTTTTAACTGTACTGAGCATAGTTGGATGGTCATTATTAAAAGAGATTTTGTGAGCAGCACCAACTGCCCCTGTCCATGAGGGAAATATTTGCCACTCCAGAGGTGAATTTACAATCTCCCAACCAGTAGTCAAGGATGTGCTTTAACAGAGTCATTGAGGATCACTAATTCACATGCAGTGTTAGCTTATTACAGAGGACTGTGAGTCATTGGGAGATGTATCTGTCTCTCCAGCATGTTCTGTTTATGTCAAAGGCTAGGATGAGAATGGTGGGCCACGTTATTCTTGCCCCATTTGATTTGCAGATGCCCAGCATTTCCAGTAGAGGAGGGTCTGCGACTGCTTTTTAGGGGAGGCATAGGTCACCTCTCAGCAGCCTGCATGATATTGAGTATATTGACAAATCTTTCACTCTTTCCATGTATGTCATATTTGGAGGCCCTGGAGTCTCCCAGGCACAACCCTGTGTTTTCTCCAATTTCTGCAGGTGTTTGGTGCAGTACTCAATTAGTGGTCTGATAAGGGCAAAGTACTGCAGAGGTATGACCACCCTGGTCTTGGATGCAATGTCCATATGTATGATGTCCACAATACAGAAAATGTGTGTCAACCATTATGGATACATAGTGATGAAAGTTTAGATTGCTATCAACATGTGTTCCCAAGTTTCACAACACTGTGCTTGAGTTTAGAGGGGTGCTATGTATATCATAATTAGTAGGGGTACTTTATTGCCAAAGGGGACAATGAGCCATTGTATGCTTTAAGGTTCAGTCCGTGAGTTTGGCATTAATCACTTGTGTGTGGCAGCCTCTTCTGTAATAAGTTACTGTCACTGTGGGACTCTCTTAGTGCTTCCAGTTACCAGTCATCAGTAAACTTGGTAAACCACAAGCCATATACAAGCCTGTGCTTCAGAGAAGTAGTTTGCAAACATTTGAGAGCCCAGCATAGATCCCTGTGGGATTCTGATGGTAACTGGCTACTGGTGGAGGTGCAGTCCCCAACTTTGAGACTGTGTATTATATGTGAGTGAGAGTTGCCTATTCCTGTCCCACATGGGAGATCTTCACTACAATACATGAATCGGAGATAGTGTCAAAGGCCTTGGGTGACTCAACATAGGTGGTATGTCCTGTTAACCCTCATCCAGATCTATGGGGTCAGGTGTATCTAATACTTTTAAATGCATTACCACCATAGCTAATACTTTTAAATACATGTAAATATATTGTAGCTGTTCACCGTTGGTGCATGATGTGCAACTTTGCGCAAAAATGCCTTGAAGAAGTGAAATGATGGGGAGCAAGCAGGGAGAAGAACTAAGGGAAAGCAGGACAGGAATGTGCAGGAGGGAGACAGGACAGAACAACAGCTATCCATTTCTTTAACAGCATAAAGTGAACATATGTGGAAAATATTAACTGAATTTGGACTGTCACATTCAGAGACAGGGGTGACCACAACACACAAACAACACAACGGCCAGCAATTCAGTTCCAAAAGCTTTAATTAAACTTCAGCAGGACATAAAAATATCCACTAAATAATTCAACTAAATGTTCCAAACCGGTTTCGGTAATATCCTTCTTCAGTGAAACATACATAAAAATAGGTGCCAACCAAAATGAATATGCTATTTATAGCGTGAATTAATCATAGAATATCCAATCAAATTGTTCCTTCTTATAGTGGTCTAAATAAGACCTTAGCTAAGATCTACACATTTTTTACATAATCAGTGATAATACTCTCCATAATCCAAATCGTACATGAGACAATGGTATAAAAATATATATCATATATACATATATGTATATTTTTGATAATATATATTTGTTATAGGTGTGTACAACAAAAAGTAGTGAGAGATGGGAATAAAGCTATTATATCTTAGTATATTCACAATAAACAAAAAATATGATATAAGCTTATATGCATATTTATAAATGTGCATATTAATATATACAACAACAGTGTATATAGACGAACCATCAATTTATATGTACAATCAACATCCCTAAGTTATTTAGAGAATGTATATGAGGAGCAACAATCCCCCACTAGATTATACATAGTTATAGGTGGTCATTAAGGCCTGGAGAAAATAAAGCTCCAAGATGTATAATCCAATACTTCTCTTTATGTGTGAGTATATTTTCCCACCTCTGTTGATGACTTCTGTCACCCACTATTCGATCTATTATAGTAAACATGAACTTTGCTGTAGGATGTTTAAGTGTATGTTGATAAAGGGCATTAGTAATCTTCTTGTTCCTTATATTACTTCTATGTTCTCCAATCCTAATCCTAAGTGAGCGGGAAGTTTTGCCCACATAAAAAGATGAACATTGACATGTCGCAAGATAAATCACCCAACTACTTGAACAGTTACCAAAGATTCTTAAATCATATACCTTGCTGGTATTTGCACTACTAAACTGTTTGGTTTTATTAACTTGACTACAAGACATGCAGTGTCCACATGGAACTGTGCCCACTACTTCTTTTCCGGTCATGGTCAATTGTTTGTATTTAGCCCCTCCACTTTCATGATGTTTATAGTGTGAAAAAATGGAGCCTAAAGTTTTGCCCCTTCTATAGGAAAATTGACAGCGTTCACCCAAATGTTGTCTAAGAACATCATTAGCCAGCAGAATATTCCAATTTCTTTCCATAATGTTTCTAATAATCTGGTTATTTCTGCCATACGTAGTAACAAATCTCAAAACACCATCACATTTCTTTTTCTGATGATTCTTGTATTCAAGTAATTGTGTCCTGGATTGGTTGTCAGAGTAATTTTTGGCAGATCTAATATCAAATGCACAGTAACCCCTGTCAAAAAATCTTTTTGTTAGATCCAAGCTAGCATCTTCATAGTCTTCCACAGAAGAACTGATACATTTGACACGAAGAAACTGTGATTTTGGGATGTTACGGACAGTGTGGCGGGGGTGCATACTGGAAGCATGTAGCAATGTATTATATTCTGGATATTTTCTATATATCTTAGTGCCTAGTGTATTATCAAGCTTTCTATAAACATTCACATCCAGAAATTCAATAGATGTTAGATTGCTATTAGCAATAAATTCAATGCCCCAGATATTGCTATTAAGATAGTCCATAAATTCCTTAAGATATTCAATATCTGCCCACCACACCATCCAACAATCATCCAGGTATCTTTGCCAAATGTCCATTTCAACTAGATAGATGTTGTGAGATGTATCATATATCAAATATTCTTCTAGGTAGGCCATAAAAAGATCTGCATAAATCGGAGCAAAAGATGCTCCCATGGCCGTGCCTTGTAGTTGCCAGTAACATTCTCCTTGGAAGTAAAATATATTTTTGTTTAGGACATGCTCACACATACAAATAAGAAGAGTGTTGAAACCCGGTGGATAAAGACTTGTTTTCTCAAGCCAGAACTGAAGTGCTTGAAGTCCTGCCCAATGGGGAATACTGGTGTATAACGACTTGACATCCAGTGTACAAAGTAGCCAATCTGGTTCAATTTGTGTCTCTGCTATAATTTGTAAAAATTGGGTTGTGTCTTTGATTCTAGCTCTGACATTAACCAGAAGTGGTTTTAAATATTCAGTAAGAAAGACTGATAATGGTTCCGTGAGTGAACCATGACCGGACACAATGGGTCTCCCAGGTGGAGAAATAGGGGACTTATGTATTTTTGGAAGTAAATATAATATCTGTTTGTTGGGATCTTTGACCATCAAATGTTTTACTGTATTTCCTGATAGAATTCCTTCATCAACTGCACTTTCCAAAAATGTATCGATTTCTTTTTTAAAAGTAGAGGTTGGATCAATGTCCATCTTCATATAACATTTCGAATCCGACAATTGTCGGAGTCCCTCTTGTATATAATAATCCATATCCAGAACTACTACAGCTCCACCCTTATCGGCCTTAAGAATAGCTATGTTATTATTCTGTTTCAATTCCATAAGAGCCTTCCTTTCGGTTTCCTGAATATTATCTTTAAGTATATCAAAACCATATGGTGGAAAGTGTAAATCTCTAAGTACAGCCTGTTGAAAGGCTGTAACATGGATATTTGCAGGGGGTTGGAATGTAGATTTAAGGAATCTAAACTCAGTTGATCTTTGAGAATAACTATCATTGTTATTGGAAAAAAATATTTTGAGATTAAGACAATGATAAAATCTCAGAACATCAGTAACTGTTTGGTATTGATCACAAAAGAAACCTGGTACAAATCCCAAGCCTTTATTTAAATTTTTTTCTTGTTCCGAAGTAAGTACAGTTTTGGAAAGATTGAGAACATTCTTAAACCCAGTATCATCTATTTCAATAGTACTTGGATTAATCCATCCATTGATTCTATGTCTAGGCCTTTTTGGATGTTTCCGCCCACCTCTGCGTTTATTAATCCTCCTAAAGGGATGGGTGCATTGCTTTTCTTTTTTACTGGTGAGTTGTCAGATGTTATGCCCTCACTGTCAGTGGGAGAAGACTCATCACCCGAGGTACTGGTATATGTGTGTTCTTTATTTTTGAGAATAGGTCTGGGTCTTTTCCTTGTCCTAGCCCCATCTCTACCCAATGTCATGTCTTTAAACCTGACAGACTTTTGAATTTCAAAGGGGCGTCCCCTACCATAATCATTGACGTCCCTATTGAATTTTTTAATTTTCCTTTCTTTAGTCACTTTGTCGTACTGAGTCAATTCCTTGGATAAATTGGTAACCATGGTGCTATATTTAATATTGGACTCAAATTGTTTACAAATCAGACTAAGGTCCTTAACCTCAGCTATATTCGTATCTATGATCCTTTCATAATAATCAGCCAATACTTTAACTAATCTCATAGAGCCTTCTTGTACAGCCTCATTCCATTCCTCAGTCAACCTCTGTTCAGATCTGCTGACATAGGCTTTAACCTTATTCTAAGCCCTCTAGGGACTAATTTTTAACTAGATAGGCTTTAAACAACCTTAAGTGCCATATATTGGCACGTAATCCTTTCAATGCTTTTTCTAAGTTAAAAAAGGCTGATTGACATCCATCTTGAGAAAAAGCCACTTTCTGACAATTATTGTTGTTGCTTGGGATGGAATCAAGTCCGAATACCTGAATATCCTCCCTATCAGCACACAACCCTTGTAGAATGTTGTCTAAATCCATGCTTACCAATAATGAACTGACTCAGTACCACAAATATGATATAGTATTAAGGGTAGCACGGGGCCAGTGACAACGAAACGTCCCAGAAAAAAATTGTGTATTAACCCACTAAAATAAAGTAGGATATATATCCAATTGTTTTACTAAATAGAATACCAGTATCTGTAAGGGAATTTATATGTAATATGATGCATTCTTAACATACAAAAAAGAAAAAGAACCCAATTTGTTGTTGTATATCAGGCATATATCGTAATAAGGCAATACAATTTAGAGTGTAACTCAAAGGATTGTTACATCTCTGAATAATAACATAAAAGAAAAAAGGGGATGTATTGTTAGTAATATATACACAAATGGTTCAATACTGATGTAGTAGTATATCTAGCTGCCCCAATTGTAAACAATGATTTATATTCCACAACATGCACAGGTCTTATAATAGTCAAAATTCACCAAGCACTCATCTACTAGTTGCATATATCAATGCTAAGTCCTATGTTATTATAGGGATAAACACAATGTGCTATATCAAAGTGCACATAATATAAAGCCCTAAGTGGTCCCATGAAGAGAAACTGTGTCTATAGAATCAAAGTTATACAGCTGGCCTGTATTATATGTTTATACACATCTTAATTTATTACATGCCCCTAATGCCAACATCTCTATATAGGTTTAATACACACATATATTGAATAATTATATCCCTTAGGTAGGTGTATATATCCTATCTATTCACTTAACTAGCATCACATGATGCTAAACACGCAATCAGGGGTAAAAAAATGTAAATAACCAACTATAAGATAATACTTTCAATACAAGTTGTTATCCTATCTACTATATGAAAATAACCCCTATATGATCGTATATAAAGAAGATATGTAGGTTAATACACACATATATTGAATAATAATATCCATTAAAAAGGTGTATATAACCTATCTAAATACTAGCTAGCATCAAATGAAGCTTAACAAACGAAGTCAGGGGTAAAAAGTGTAATGACCAACTATAAAGTAATGTTATCCTATCTACTGTTTGTATAAAACAAATCTAACACACTGAAATTAGGAAATTACACTTATATAGTAGTATACAGAGAATCCAAGATAACTAAGAACCTTGTATGATATAAATTTTCAATATGTAATGATTTCTTAATTTCAAACTGTCCGACTCATTAAATTCAAATGCATAAACACATTGACATATTATAATATAGACAATGTTAAAAATAGAATAATGATATATAAATTTTTATACACATTTGAAAAGGTGTCCATATTTGCCATCCATTTATATCGAAAAAATGTCTGTAATTTCTGTAATACATAATTTGAGTCTTAGAAGAATGCATCAGCAAAAAAATCATACCAAAAGGTCTGCGTCAGTGGAGATACCCTATAAGGCTTGTTAATAAATCTCCCTTTCATTTAGATTTTTCCGCGTTATTAATTAACAATTATAAGACTCAAATTATGTCTTACAGAAATGAGTTGGGTACCCTAGAACAAATTATTACAAACGACAATGACTATGATAGATATAGGTAAGAATATGCACAAATTTTTAACAGCATTGAAGCTAGTTAGGGGAAATACATTGAAGTTAAAAAGAAAAAGTTACTGAGAGACCTTAAAGACAATTCCCAAGGGACTGCATATTCGGCCCCTCCCCCAGTTGTGGCTTTCCCTTCTGGTCCTAATACTGCTGCTCAGGCAGTTAATATAAACCAGCCTGATAACACCAATGATTTGATAACTGAAGGGCTTATGAATTCGGTACAACCTGTTCGGTGCAGTGAGCGTATAAGGAATAATCTACAACGCCATGGCCCCCAACATCTAACACAAGACAGAGGCACCTACGGGAATACCAATGAACAGCAGGTTTTTCGGGAGCCCAATGCTTCCCAACAACTCCATTCGAATGGACAGGGGAACAACAGGAGGCAATGGCAAAACAGGAAACGCCACAACCAGAGGAGATAACACCAGAGCTCCCTATCATTCTTACTAGTTCCGAAGGAGACTTTAAAATCTTTAACTTTAGTTCCATAAATGTGGGGAAAGAAATGGTAGACTTTTTTCTAAAGGTTTAACCTTCGTGCCGGATAGTAGAGCCAATCTGGTCAAGCTTATCATTGACTTGAAATTGTTTGTCCGTAAATTGAATTTACAGTTGTTGAAGGGAGCCCACTCAATACTTACAGACAGTCTGAGGGTCTCAAGCTTGTTTAACCCTCCCCTAAATGATATCTTGTGTCAGTTTGAAAAAGCATGTGAAATTGACTTCAGAAGAATGTTTTTTCACAATAGTTGTTATCTAAACAATTATAAGAACATATCGGCTGAAGAGAAGGATTTTATTGACTTACTGAATATTTGCCAAGTTTGTGTCATGAAACCCGACAAGGGCTGAGGACTAGTGTTTATGGACCAACATGATTATGTTAGGAGGATGTATTTGCTGTTAGATGGTGCAGTGTATGAGAAGGTTAGCCTTAATCAGGTTCATGGAGCTTACAGAAAAATCAATGCTACCCTTTCAGATTTGTTTCTGGAAGGGAGCATTGATGTAGATACATTTCACTACCTAACCATGCCTGCACCTATGATCCCAGTGCTTTTTGGGGCCCGTAAAATACACAAAAATTTGGTTAATCCACCTTTTAGACCTATTGTTGATGGTAGGGGCTCCATTGCTTATGCATGTGCCAAATACATCGACTCTAAATTGAAGCCAGTGTTGAAATTAGAAGATCAAATATGCCATGATTCTTGGCATTTCCTTGAGTCTATCAATAATTTAGAATTTAATGAGAATTTAGATTTTCTTATGGTAGATGTCAAGGATTTATACACTGTAATACCCCAACAACTTGGCATTGAATGGGTTAGGGAGTTCCTTCACCTTAAAGGTTTAGATAACCATGAGATTTATGTCATAGAAACACTTTTAGAAATAGTATTATCCAATAACTTCCTTTATTTCAATAATGAACTTTTTCTACAGAAAAGTGGGGTGGCAATGGGAGCTTCATGTGGTAGTAGTTTCGTGAACAGTGTGATGGCATACTGGGAAAGATCCTTTCTATTTAACCAGCAGCCATTCAAGGAACATGTTGTCTGGTACACTAGGTACCAGGACGACATGTTTTTTTTGTGGAATGGGGAGGTTGCTCTGATCCATTCTTTTATTACGGACATTAAATCCTTTACACATTTCTTTGGATATTACTTTTCAAGTGGGTACTGAGCAAACTGATTTTTTGGATATACATCTCAGGAAGGATCATTCCAATCACCGGTTTAGAACCACAATTTATTGTAAGCCCACATACTCAAATTCATTCCTACATTTTACTAGCTGCCACCCACTGCACCAAAAAAAAAAAGTAGTAATATGAGAAGCAGTGAGGGCAGCCAGAATGGTTTCAGACTATGGTGATTTTATTTTAGAATGTGAACTACTAAAAACTATGTTCTGTAAGAGAAGCTACCCAAGTGCCTTTATTGAATTAATGTTTGAAGAAGTTATTGGGAAAAGAGTCTTGGGCCATTTTAGACCCTTGTTACATAGAGGCTATGACATGAGTTCCGTAGTAGAACAGAGTGAATTGCCCCTTAGTACTAGATGCATTCAGGCTTCTAGCCAACCCATTAGATTTAACCACCTTCTCAATAGATGCTTGTGTCATTAGGGAGATTACTAACAAAAATTGGATTTTCATTTCGGATGATACCCAACTTAGAAATTCCTTAAGTTCAACTCCACAACTGACTTTTAGAAAGGGTTTGAACCTGAAATGTTTAGTTGAAAGGTCCTCCAGAACTTCTAGAAGGAAGCTGGGCATGAATAATTGTGGCAGATGCCATCAATGTAGGCACATACAAATAGCAAATAAAGTAAGAATAAGAGACAGAGAATACCACATTTATGGTAGATATAACTATAATTCTTGGGGGTAGTTTATGTAGCTACCTGCGACCAATGTGAGGCATTTTACATAGGAAAAACTGAGAGGAAGATAAAATCAAGGATTTATGAACATCAGTATAGCATTACTAATAAAATAAACACTAATCCTTTAGCTAGACACAGCTCAGATTTTCCTGACCACCATTTTACATTTGGGGTTTTTCAACAAAAGGAGTTTAAACAGAGAGGTGGACCTTGGGAACTCAAATTGGAAGTAGCAGAAATAGAATGGCAAGTTAGAACAGCAGCGCACATTTTCCCTGGATTGAATGAGGCCCTATCTATTAAATGTTTATTAAAACTGAAGGCCCTCACTAGGTAGTAATGTTCTGTAATATGCATACAAATACTACTGTCTCCTGATGGCATCTTCTGTCTTGACGAGTTTGTATTGTTCATTCATAAAACATGCTTGATTTTTGGACTTTGGTGGTTTTTGGGTATAATAATAATCAAACTTCTTTCAGGATTTTATCTATTTAATAGAATGCATAAACATGTTGTAGACTTTAGAAATAACATAGAGCTGAGTATATGATTTTATACTATTTACATGCAATAAAATAGATTTTATATGTGTTTTAGTTTTACAAATAAGACACATAAGCTGTGTGTTTATTTACATTTAGCGTATTCGTTTGGTTCTTTTTGTGAATTTAATGCATGATCAGATTTTAATACTGTGGTGCATAATTTACTAGAATTTAGAGCTTAATATCTATGCATTTTTGTATGGCTTTTCTACAATGAGAGTGCTAATATTCTTTAGGTGGTATAGAACTTGTTGACTTAGACATACATGGTCATTTTTGATTTTAAATAACGTCTGTAAAAGTTTTTTCCTTTCCTTCCCATAATGGAAATTTTATTTATAGCAGATAGCACTTTAAACTTTAAAAATAGGCAATGTTGCTTTAATTTTGAATGTATATGATGACATAATTTTTGTGGCTATCAGTTCATTGGCTTTGAACTTTTTGAAGAAGTTTTAAATTGGTAGACTGGGAGCAAGTTGTTTTATTTAGTCTGAAGAATATGATACATTGGTGTCAGTGAAAGTGCTTACAAGAATAAAGCGTTGAAGAATCCATTGCCTGCTCGTTTTTTCATTTACTTTGTTTGGCATTTAAAGGTTTGTGCCATACCATATAGCTGTTCAGACACTGAGAACTATATCAACGAAGTGATGCTACAGTAGACCAGTTACACTCATGCAGTAGGTTGGAAAGGTTCATAGCTGTTGCTGTCCAGGCCAAGCCATTCACATTGTACAATAGGAAAGACACACTTGGCCACAGGATACCTAACAATCGACAGTATGTACTCCAGGTGTGTAGATCAGCAGCCTCCATCTACATACTGCACAAACACAGTAGGTGGTATGGGTGTCTTATGACCACATGGGTTGTAACTGCTACATAACTTGGCATAACTGACACCATCACATGCACACCAACACACAGAACAGTTTGTATGGCAGGGGGCAGTAGTCCTGCAGTACCCAGATCCATGAAAGTAATATCTATATAGGTAAAGTATGTGGTACTGTACATCCAGATACCTTACGGCAGCTCAGCCCTGATAACCCCACATTTTGTAGCAGCCTAGATTTTTTCTGGTGCTCCCCCCCCCAGACTCAATTATATAGGGCCATATACCACTGTTACATACACTGGGCTCTGCAGTGCATGAGGGCACACATGTATTGTGTGGGTGGCACCCACACATATATGGCCCTAGCCCCACCATATGTGTGGGGGTTACAACAACAGTGGACTGATGGCAGACATGGCAGTGTGTTATACTACCAGCCCACTATGGATCAACCACTGACAGCATGACATATGTGCACAGCTTGGTATGTAGGTGATGGACAGAGGCTTTTTCGAAACAGTCACTAAGGCCATTGATGAGGGTAAGGCAGTTCACACAGCCTACCTTGACCTAGCAAAAGCGTTCGACACAATACCCCACTCGAGCATCATAGAAAAGCTCACCAGCTTAGATGTAAACCCATATGTCACAAGATGGGTTGCAAACTGGCTCAAGGACAGAACCCACAGGGTTAGAGTTGCTGGTGCCATGTCAGACTCTAAGACGGTCACGAGCGGTGTCCCACAGGGCTCAGTCCTGGACCCCCTCTTGTTCGGCATTTATTTTTCTGAAGTGCAGGCAAACATAGGGGGATTGTGGCTGACAAAATTTGCAGATGACTGCAAACTGGGCACCATAATTGACACTCCATCAGACACAGACATCCTCCAGAGAGGTCTCATAGAAATGGATAACTGGTGCCAGAGCCATGGCCTTAAGCTAAATGCCAAAAATGTATAGTCATACCCTTTGGGAAAAACAAGGTAACCCTAATTACCACATAGGTGGTAATCCATTAAACACTGAAGACGTTATCAGGAACCTGGGGACCCAAGTTGACAGTAACCTCTCTTTTGACACTCACATTGCCAAAGTGGTTAGGAAGACCTTCTACATTGCCCACCTGATCATGAAGGGATTCACATCCAGATCAGGAGAGGTCATTGTACCCCTGTACTCTTCACTTATCAGACCAATGATTGAGTACAACGCCCATTGAATGTACCTTACCCGACACCTGCAGCAGTTGGAAAGACCCCAAAAGTTCCTCACCAAAAGGATAAAGGGGCTCAAACATATGTCATACGCTGCCCGACTGAAGAAACTCCAGCTCTATTCAGTTGCATACCGTCTGCTCAGAGGTTATCTGTGCCTGACATACAAGGCCATGTCCAACCCGGAATTAATGGACATGCTCCACCTCAAAAAATCCAAATCCACCAGAGCCACGAGAGCAAGAGACTTAAACCTCAACACGGATATAAATAGGACGTACTGGAGGGACAGATTCATCACCCAGAGACTCCCTACACTGTGGAACAGAATCCCAGTCCATGTGAGGCAGAGCCCCTCACTGACTCTGTTTAAGAGAAATCTTGACGAGTGGATGGGAGATCGTAGGTTTACCCCGGGAATCATCTCTATGTCACTGCTGGACAGAGGCACAGCAAACTAATGGGTATAGTATTCTCATCCTAAGGGGTGGTGAAAGCCACACACACTCTGGCTAGGCTTATAAATGCCCTAGGGCAGATAGCCTAGTATGAACCTATGAACCTATGAATACAGGCGCATATGTGGACAACTATTGCCATACACTACGCAAGATGCAGGTGTTACAGGAAGGTCTGTAACATAACCTTAGTCAGGGAATTGCTGGTATGGATGGTCATGGATGTAGCCATGTACCAGTAACACGCAACACACACACTGCCATTGTATTTTCTGACACAAGACCTGTGTGGTGGACAGACAAGATGTGATAGGCACAGCTCCAGCCAGCATGAGGGTGGGCCCACAGTTGTGTGCTATGCAGATGGACTGCATTCCATGGCAAACTAGTATGTACACCCACACCCTGTAACACCAGTACTGTACAATGCATAACACAACTCCACTTGCAGTCTGTCTGTACGTCCTGATCCTCCAATGAATATGTGGCTGCCCTGAGTGTGCCTCTGCTCCTTTATGGGGTATTGGTACATGCTGTTGGTAGCACTGTTGCCCACACACGGGATGGATGCCCATCACACAGGAGTTGTAATGGGACCATGCACACATGATGTAGGGGACAATCATGGGTGGTTGCCATGACAGTGTTAAATGGGTGTAGTACACATGTGTATTTGTATATCTGGCTATCTGGATATGTGAATGTACATAAATTCCTACCATAGTTCCTGGACATGAAGTGCAGGCCACCCCAGCCCGTATGTTTCCAATGTCGTAGTTGCAGGAGATGTCATGTATCTTTAACAGGTATATTAGTTGGCTATTGCTGCTGTCATTGGGGTTGTCTTCACAGACATAGTGTGCTTGGCAGGTCACATCTGCTCATAACATGTGTGCCATTGGTTACTGAACAACATTCAAAGGACATCAGTGTACAGTACTGCTGCTGGCATGTAATGCCACTGTGGACTGCAGCAGAGATATTGGCCAGCATATGTGGGGGTCTGACACAGTCTGTACATTCCAGTAGTATACACATACGCCCTTAGTACTACACATGTGTACCATGCCTCACAATATGGATGTGGATGGCCATGTAGATGGGTATAACACATGAAGACAGGTATATAATGTCCACCATAGGTCATGCAGTCACACAGCCCTGCCTGGCCTTTAATGGTATGACCAATGGTACAGAGGTGCCATGGCCACATACTACACAATAGGTATTGACATACATCTGCACTGCATCCCACTGCCCTGTCTGACATACATGACTGTCAGGGGAGGCCCGGCAGTGGGACATCCAGCTATTATCTGCACATGACATCCCACTGGGTAGCTACACTCAGCTGCTAGGCATGTCACAGTGCACTGTGCAGGCTGCAGGCAGACTGGCTCAACATTGGCCTACACTTCCCAAGGGGGAATGCACATGTACCTGCATATACAGCAGGCTCCACAGGCATGTCACAGCACAGGGTAGGGTACACCTGTGTGACAGTGCATATCCACAATCACTGTGAACACAGCCACAGCCACATATGGTTAGTTAGCATGGTATGACAGTATATGGACTATGTGTTCGACACCATCCTCATATGTGACACTCACATACATCCCTACATATACTGGCCTGCTACACAGTTTGGTCTAGTGAGTGTCTGTGGTATGGGACACGTATATTTATGGCCCTACAAACGTACATCACTACAGTACCGTACAGTGGGGCAGCATGTAACATCTTCAAGTAGGGGAACTAAAACAATGTCATCTACCACAGTCTGTACACAGGCTAAGGTACATATCAACACTACACACACTGTCAACATTCACCTTAGGTACACAGATATCAGTACTGTATGAACATCCTCAAAATGTGCAGGTAATGTAATGTAATATAACCCTACTGTACATAACGTGTAGCAGTCAGATATATCCATGGCTTGTTCTCAGATATGATGCCATGATGTATAGTGTACAGCACATATGCACCACTTCATGCAAGACATATGTACAAAGGTTGACAGAGGTGTGGCTAGGAACACATACACAGGACCAATATTGACATGCTGCTGTGATGACCACATACATTTACTGTTGTTACAGGGTTGTTGCAACATATGTCCTTTGAGGGATATGACATCTGTGACTACCTCAGCTTTTTCCATCTACTGACTGCAATCCTCACATTACCTTCAGCAGTCGACAGCTAGATGCTCCGTGGGTGGCACATGCAGCCACGGACACAACACCGCCCAGGCTGCAGATGACCCTGCAGATGGTGATTCCCCATCAACATGGCAGGTATTGAGACATGTACATCAGCCATATCTACACCAACACTTTGAAAGCAACATTACTCCAAATGCGGTTTAGCGGCACCTACAGGCTGTAGTCAGGTCAGGCACATCCACCTCCCATTTGATCCACTGTTTCCACAGTGTATGTTGTTAGAGGTACACCGTAATCCATCTGGGATGCTGTTTGGCACACACCAGATATAGTTTCTGCTCACAGTGGGTGACAAGGCAAACACCACCATGATGTTCCTGGGTATTGGAGTGTGTTTCCATACAATTGGCGATGGGGATCTTACCATAGCTGTTTCACATGCAATCAGCTAGGGGAGGGCTGCGATTCATGCAGAGACCATCAGTTGATCATGAGCATTACCTACATTACACATGCTGCTGCCTAAGCAAAGCAGGTGTAGGTCTCCATGTCCATCTGAGAAAGGTTGGGGATACAGATAAAGGCTAATACATGTCAGGGAGGGGTGGGAGGGTAAAACTGAGGCATGGTTGTGTCACACACCTAGCAGCCCAGGGTATCAAACCCCTGATGACTATGCAGTGCTAGCACAGTCTGCTGCAATTATTGGATGTGCCACATGGGTTACCTGTTGTGGAGCACTCAGAACATATATGTGATGGGGAGTGACATCTGCAACAGAGATACAGTAGCTGTATGGTAGGTGACATACACGTGCCTGTCGGCATGAACAGATGCCAGCGTCAACACAGCCGCACTCTCAGAAGGACACACACACATTGACACATGTGGCAGGGCCAGGTTTACAACTCATTGGTTGTGGGATTTTCACATGACATCACTGTGCAGGTATCTAATGCACCACACAGGTCATACGGGGGCTGTACGGGCGAAGGGTGTAGAAAGGTGTCTGACATCAGACAGCATGCTGCAGTATGCCCATGGGGGTTGTAGGGAGTGTGGATGTGAACATCTGCAGCATGCAACACATGCACAAACACACAGGGTGCCACTACTGACATGCATGTGTGCATGTCTGCACAGGTGTGTGGTGTTCAACTGCACCAGACGGCTGTCCACTGCTAGGCGATGGGTGTACCTTAGCATCAGGTCACATGACAATGGTCTGCATTGTGGCTCAGGGATGTAGTTTCTCCATTTATCTACACAGGCAGTTACGGTATCCCCATCTGGTCACCTGGGTGACTACTGTGTGTGGGCATTGCTGTGCATCGCTTGCCATGTCTGTGTTCCTTCATCCATGACATGGACTGCATCTGGGATGTGCACACCTCCCACATGCATGTACAGTGACATGTGGAACTGTACCTGGGGTGTCCGGCCCATGTTGTGAACACAGATTATCATCAGATGTGCCAGTCCTGCCAACCTGTGGTGGGGGCTGGTAATGGCCAGCAGCTTTACCCTGCACCTACATGGTGTGCATGCTATCATCATTTCTTGGTGTCAGTGGGATCTGTACATACAGCATGTTGTCAGGCATGGTACGTCCATTGTGGGTCACATGCGATGGCACCACAGGTGGTGCAGTTGACCATTGGAGAACATGGGGTAGGTGTACTGTCTGCACATATGTGCATATTTGACAGATGGACTGGGTGTCATTCCCTCTGTGGCCAACCACTGTCCCTCCATAGTTACTGTCAGTGGCCAATGTGCAGTGTACTACTCACATATTGGCTGCTACCTAGGCATGTGAGTGCATGACACATGGGGTGACAGTGTGCTCTGGGTAATACTGGGGTTGCTAACTGTGATTGCCTGGCCTTGATGCCACACATCTGAGTATGGTTCTGCACCCCAGCCTGTCAGCCATATCACATGTGTAATCCCTGTACAGTGGACATTGTGATATATGGTATGGCCACCATATAGGAAAATGCAAAACCCGCTCCACATTGGCCACAGGTGTCACACAGTCACAACCATCTGTACACAGGGTACAGGTTACAAACACACACTCACACACTCACACAACTGTCATGTTTGGGAGTAGAACCCCTACCTAACTAGTGTATAACACTACAGCACTATGCAGTTATAGTAAGCACCATGGATATTACTGGGGTAGTCCTTGCCCATAAGTGTATTTCACACTGACTGATGTCAGCAGGATTGCCAAAGTAGGGCTTTGAAATGACTGCAAGAGACTAGCCTAAAATGCATTGCTCCCTACACAGACAGTGATACACACAATACATCCGGAACTGCCATGTGTGGGGATGGAACCCAACCACGCGTCTAGTTCACACTACAGCAGTACGCAGTTACAGCATGCGCTACACAGATTACTGAGCTACAGCTCCCTCAGGGGAGTACTTCTAGGTGGGTGACATCAGCAGCCTTGCCAAAGGTGGGTATGTGAATTGTACGGGGTGTGAGTTACCTAAAAGCATTGCTCTCTACACAGTCAGACATGCACACATACACACACAGTTGGCAGGTTAGGGGTGAGAACTCACAACTAACTCCTTAATCACACTATGGCCATACAATGTTATAGGACGTGCTATGAAGATTACTCAGCTACAATCGTCCTAGAGGTGTATTGCAAGTTGCATAACATCAGCAGCCTTGCCAAAGGAGGGTATTCAACTTGTAAGGGGTGTGAGTAGCCTAAAAAGTGTTGCTCTCTACACAGTCAGTGACAGACAGACACACACAAATATGTACACACAGACTCACACATGCACAGTTGCCACTTTTGGGGTTTGACCTCCTACCTAACTACATTATCACACTACAGCAGTACACAGTTACAGCATGTGCTATGGAGATTACTGGGCTACAGCTCTCCCAGAGGAGTATTTCTAGGTGGGTGACATCAGCAGCCTTGCCAAAGTTGGGTATGCGAAATGTAAGGGGTGTGAGTAACCTAAAAGCATTGCTCTCTACACAGTCAGTGAGAGACAGAAACACACACGAACAGTGACACACACAAATCAAAAGGGATCTACCACTGCTGAGGTGCAAACTAGTAAAGTAAAAATGCAAAAGACAAACACGCTGCACCACCATGACTAAGTACAATGTATGTCAGATAAAAAGAAAGAATTTAATGTAAACTTAAAAACGTAAAAAGTAGTCCTTTAATATCCATGATAAGTGCTTTCAACAATATCTTCTTCAAATTCCTCTGAGGAAGATATTGTTGAAAGCACTTATCATGGATATTATGGGACTACATTTTATGTTTTTAGGTTTACATTAAATGTGTTGTTTTCATCTGACATATATAGAACTTAGTCGTGGTGGTGCAGCGTGTTTGTCTTTCACACACACACACACAATTGCCATGTCTGGTGTTAGAACCCCTACCTAACTAGTCTATCACACTACAGTAGTATGCAGTTATGGGATGCGCCACAGAGATTACTGGCCTACAAGTCTCCCAAAAATGTATTACACATTGGATAACCTCAGCAGGCTTGTCAGGGTACCACTATGGGGTGGCCAGTGTGTGCATGGCCCATACACCATTCATATAGGGGTGACATGCCACAGGCAGCCACACATGGGGTCATATGTCACAGGTGTGTGTCTAGGGCAACTAGCTGACTATGTCCTTGTACAGCCATGTTGCACAGCTGGTACATGGACCACGTAGTCTGTGGTGCTGACTGGTACTGTTCACTAGTAAATGTAGTGTGTGACATCTGCAACTGGCTATGTGCTCAGTGGGACAGGTGTGGATGGCTCCTTGTCATGGTGACCCTCTTCTAAACATCTATATCCATCTACCTTTGGCATATTATGCTGTGTTGTCCTTACATATATGTCTATATTCCTATCCACTGTGTGTGCAAGGCATGAGTGGTGCATACTGATATGTGTCTGCAGTAACTATTGCAACCACTGGATATGTCTGGTCCACTGATGTTTGCATACATGGCCTTCATGTGTTTAAGTGTGTGAGCAGGCACAGTATGAACTTTCAGTGTGTTGATGACTGACATTGCCTTCATTACTCTAAGTGTGTGAGCATGCCTAGTAAGGCCGTCTGTTATGCATGTGTGGAGCATGTCTGGTGGTTTGTACTGCACAGCTGACCTTTGTGTTGTACACCAACAGGTAGCAAGCTGTGTCTGCAGGGTATCCACCGATCATTTGGCATTGACTGTTGCAACATATCTGCATAGCGGGGGGCACACCTGACTATTTCTATGTTTCTACACAGCAGTGGGGGGGCACACCTGACTGTTACTGTAGTTCTATGTGAAGTGGGGGGCACACCTGACAATTGTACACATTTGCTAGGACTGTACTGGTATGTCCTATAGTCCGATTTTGTCAGTGGTCTTACCCATCATGCTGGCTATGCCATACCGGTGTACTTCATTCTTATCTTTTGATTGCATACACATTGGTTTCTGACATCCTAGCTGTCACAACTGACATCCCACTACCTGGCCTGCTGTGGTCTGTCTGTGTAGGCCTTTGTGGGGGTCAGCCATACCCCTCATTCAGAGGCCATAGTATGGCATTTGTTTGTGTTTGTCTACACCTGTCCTGCTGCCTGTGACTGTTGTTGGGTATGTGACCCCACCCTCCTGACTGGCATGTGTGAGTCACTTATCCTGTGGGTGTCTCAGTATTGTGAGTGGTGCTGCAGGGCTGCCTATGTCGGATGCACATAGTACACTGCCTACGCATGGTTAGGCACAGATAGTGTAATGTTTGACATCTCTTTTACTGTATGTGAGAGTCAGAGAGAGGTGCTATTCTCTGGGTCCCTCCTGTGTCAGTGTATGTGCTATGCGTTGCCTCTTTGCCAGGGCCAGGGCATACTGGGCACGCCTCCTTCTGCCTACTGGGGCAGGCTCAGGTTGTTCCTCCTCCAAGTCACTCTGTGCCTGTGCAGGCCTTCGCATTTGTGGGGGGCTATATGGCCCTGCCCCTTGCTGCTCCTGCTGTAGAGGCTTCCTCAGGATCATATTGTGTAGCATGGCACATACAAGGATGATTTGGGTACATGTAGTTGATAAGTACTGCAAGGATTCAATGGATGTGTCCAGGCACTGGAACTGTGACTTGAGCATCCCAAACACACACTCTATTATGATTCTTGTTTGTGCGTGTGCCTTATTATGGAGTTCTTGTTTGGGTGTGTGTGTGTTTCTGATGGGTGTCATCAGCCACAGCTCCAGGGCGTATCCAGCATCCCCCACTAGGTGACCATGTGGGATGTCCCCACTGGCAAATTTCTGGTACAGCTGCATCAGATGCCAGATGTGGGAATCGTGATAACTTCCAGGGCAGCCAGCACACATATTCAGTATTATGCCCTGGGCATCACACACAACCTGGCAGTTGATGGAGGGGAAGCCCTTACGGTTGATGTAAACCCTACCCTGCTCACCGGGTGGTGCTTTGATGCATATGTGCATGCAGTCTGTTGCACCCACTACCTCAGGGTATTCAGCTATTTGATGGAAGAGATGCATACTGCTGGCCAACGCCTCACGGGCGAGGGGGAAATATACCTGCTCACTGACATGTGCTGTCATGAGATCCAGGAACTGGTGGAGTACCCTGGATGCTGATGCCTGTGAGATCCCCATCATATTCCCAGTTGGCCTTTGGAAGGTACCTGTAGCTAGTATTCTTAGACCTACACATACCTTCATTTCCACTGGGATGGGTTCCCCTCTGTAAGTCCTGTGTGTCAGGCATGGCTGGCACAGCTCAACAATCTGCTGTAGGAGGTCCCTGTCCACCCTATAGTGCTCCATTATCTCCAGCTCATGTAGCCCTTGGTAGGTCAGCCTGGGTCTGTACACTCTTCTCTGTCTCCTCACTGTGGGTTGTTCAGCAGCATTTCCATCCTTGGCACCCTCAGCCTCTTCCACAAGTTGTATGATAGCTATTGCAGCCCCTAACATTTTGCTGTTGTGAGTGTTAAAAGGTCCACCACTTGTTTAAACCGGTGGTGTAGGGTGTGGGAAAAAACAGAAGGGTAGGTGTTTTCACAGTTTATAGTGATGTTCTGGGCTGAGCTGGTCTGCTGCCTGTATAATTGGCTGGTTCCGATCCATTTAACCTGGCAGCAAACCTAGTACCCCTTGATTAACTTCTTACTGCTGCTTTCCTTTCCCATTGACCTTCTGATTCATCCAAGGGGTACGCCACAAAATTGGTGTACTGCAATGTGCACACTGCTACTATTTCCTGGGTTCACTTCCTTTATCTTCCTGTAGATCCAGTTGCATGACACGCACACCCGCTTACACAGTGTTATACGTGCTGGGCAGGTTTAGACACACCTCCTGGCTTTGCTGTGCTAAGCTGAATGCAGCCCCAAGCCACAGGGCTCCAATCCGCTGACAGTATGCCTGACACTCCCACACATGATATCACTTACCTCCTAGTCTTGCACTCAGCTATCCATACTCATACACTGTTAGGACCTGCCTCACATGCTGGAGAAAACCAGGATTCACTACCCTTCCCCTCATTTGTATAGAATTGCCTGCTAATGCATAGTTACACGTGTCACACTGTGCCTCCCCCCTTAGCAACCATTATTCACTGGTCAGGTTGTCTTTTGCCTGTCACTGACTTGCATGGCCAAATACTGATTTTAGTTAGACTGTTGATTTTAGGTTTATTTTCTTATTTCTCCACCGCATTTGAGCACCGCTGCCCTATGCTTCAACGGATGTGATCAGCGGACATATCATAAAAGTTGTATTTTGTACATTTGGCATTGTTTGCAATGCCAATGGCCTTCTACTTAGCCACTGGCATGCTTCCTCAATTCTATGCAGCCTTTATTTGGAGCTGTCATAGCTCTGTTTTGCAGTTTGCAGTGCCATACTCTGTTACTAACTGAGTACATTTCTACATATTACGCTAGTCCTGCACGCCCTGATTCCTGCTTCCTGGATGGCAAATTTACCTCATTTGCATGGTTTTCACCTGTAAATGGGGTGATTTGCATATGGGGCTGGGGACATGCAGCACTAGTGCTACAGCGCTCACGCACATCAGATGTGCATGTATGTGGATCGCTCAGCCGCCATTTTGGCAATATTTCATCACTAATCATGCACGCCGTGCAAGCTTTTGAGAATCTGGTGGAATATCTTTTCCTTTTTATAAAAAGAAAGTATGAGATATCACTCATAGTGTGTATTTCCCTTTAGTAGGCAATTGCAATCTGTATGAATTAAACAACTTTAACTTCAGCTATGTTATACTGCAGCTATTTTCTGCTTCAAATATAAAATATGCGTTAGTTCCTGAGTAAGCAATTCTGTATGCAACCTTTCAGATCATATACTAGTATAAATGCTGTATGTTTCATTTATGGGAAACTAATAATATTTTGTCATGACTTATTAAAATGATTCTTAATTATATGTAAATTAGACAAGCATACGACAGAAAGAAAAGGAGTTCAATTAACTTGTATTAGTAGAATACTTGGTGATTTTCTGATTCCCATTATGTTATAGTTGAGCATGTTGTCATTTTGCATTTTGCTTGTAAAGATATGTAAATAAGTAAAACTAAGCTTCTTTACATGAAAAGAAAAACAATTCTTGACATCTTGATATTTCCTTTGTGAATAAAGAAAAGGGAAAAGCAAAGCTCTTTATTTTCTCCTTAATTTATTCTTTTTTTCATTTGTCATATTTCCATTTGTCTTCATTGGTCTTTTTAAGAATATAATGGACCAGTCCATATCCTCTGTTTGTTCAAAAATGTTGTTAGTTTGTAGATATGCCAATGGAAGGTCAAGATGTTTGAAGAATTTAAACCCATTAGAAAGGAAAATCTTCAACATGACTGGGAACAGTAAATATAATGGTATCTGCCTTTTCTTAAGTTCTCTTATAAGGGGAAAGAATTGTTTCCTTTTAAACATCACTGTTGCTGAATAGTCATTATCAAAACAGATAATATTTCCTTCTGCTTTAAGTAGTGACTTAGCCCAGGCAATTTTGAGTACCAGTTCTTTATCCTGGGATGAAATAAATTGAACCATGATGGATCTGGACTTGGATACAGGATTAACCAGAGATCTGTGTGCTGTCTCTATACCAAAAGAGAGGGTTTCAGGCAAAGCTAAAGTTTTGGGGAGCCAGGTAATTTATTGCTACCGCCTGTACTTCTGGTAGACCACAAATACAAATGTTATTCCTATGGGACCTGTTCTCATGGTCATCTATTATGGCTAGTAAAGAGCTTTTCTGTTTAACAGAAATTCAATATTGTTCACTTTATATATTTATTTAACATTTGTTTAACGGGAAAGTTCAGCTTGGACCAAAATCATTTTCAGTGGAGACTCAAACCAAACAAACCAGTCCCACAGCAGGTAGAAACCAGTGTCAGTTTATTCAAACAGAATTCTCCACAATGGTTAAGCACTTTCTTCCATGTATCAGGACTTCTTCAGAACAATTCACAAACTAAAACACAGTCCTTATAAAGAATGACCCATCCTTTTCAGCAATTAAATAATTAGCACAATCCATTTAAACAAATTAACTTACTAAAAACACATAATATATAATAAACACATTATTATGTTACACATTACCATAAAAGATGCCATAGATAACAAACAGTAATAGCAAAAAAACATTTTATTCAGAACAACACTATTTACCCTACCAGTGCCACTTATCAACCTAATATACGATTCAGTTTTAATAAGCACAAAATATTAATATTTCATTGATGCCAGGGGGCTAGGTGGCATTTAATCTTAGTTGACACCTGAGTTCACATATATCTAAGTGTACATCTAACACTCTCCTTTGGGCATCTTTAACTAACTGCTGAAGAATTAAAAATTTAAAATTGTATTGATTGTACTCTTGTAGGTGTCTGTTTAGTGCATTCATCATTTTTCGGTTCCTAATATCTAAAAGGTGTTCCTTAACCCTGTCTTTCAAATGTCTGCTGGTCTTCCCTACATAAAATGTGGAACACATTTGGCACTTGGCTAAATAAACCACATTTTTGCTGTTACAATTATAATGACCTGTTATATGTATATCCCTACCATTCAAGCTAAGGCAGTCTTTGGTTTACAGCAAATTACTACAGCAGACACCCATGCCACATTTAAAATTCCCCTTAGTTCTAAAACAATCTGCCCCTTTTTTATTCTATTAGATTCAAATAGATTTTTAAATGACCTGTCTCTCCTATATACTATTACAGGGACCAGTCCAACTTTATTAATAATGTTATGAGCATATGACAAAAATCACCCAATTTCATCTAATAATCTCAGCTACTGCATCACCATCAAGATTAAAAGTTGTGATGAAGCTGAGGGTTCTACTAGGCTGCTTAGTTTCATCAGCCTGAGGGCCTTCAATCCTCACTCCATTGTCATCCAGACTTCTCAAAATGGGTTTATAAATTCCATCAGCCCTTTTTCCCATTACTTCCTTAGCAATTTTATATACCATTTGCAGTGGATATCCTCTTTTCAGGAACATTTGAATAATAAAATCCACCTCAGCCTTAAATTTAATATCATCACTTACCATGCAGGCAGCCCTCCCCCTCTGTCCCTTTACAATGGACTTCTTTTGGTGAAAAGGGTGCCAAATTGCATAGTCTAAATACGAGTCTGAAAAAGTGGGCTTACGGTAAATCTCAGAAGTTATTTGCCATCTCATTCATCAACCGTTAGGCAGATATCCAAATAAGTGATGCTTTCTTTACTGTACATATGGGTAAACTTTAAAAAGTCAACCGTCTCATTAATGTATTCCAGAAAATTGGTTAGGGCTTCTAAAGAATCCTCCCAAATAAGGAAAAATGTCATCCAAAAATCAAGTATAACAAGAAATGCACATAAAATGATTACTTTTGAAGACAAATTCCTGTTCCCAATATGACATCACATAATTAGAAAAAATTGGGGCACAAGCCACCCCCATAGCCACACCGGTGGCTTGTTTAAAATATTGGCCCTTGAACTACACATAATTATTTTTTAGGACCAATTCCATAAGCACCACAAGTTTATTAATCTCATCCTGGTCATACATCCCCATCTTCAACAATTGGGCCTCCAGCCAGTTAAGGCCAGTTTCATGAGGTATAACCGAGAACAAGTTACATACATCTACGGTTACTAAGTATGTTTCATTACCCAGTACCACAGAATTAATGTTCTCCAAGAAATGCCATGAGTTCCTGCAAATATATTGGCAACAACTTAACCTCCTTCATAGTTGGAAATAAAAAAACGTATTCAAAAAGCAGGTCTTTGCCCGCTTGCCATCAACTATTGGTCTGAAACTAGGATTTTTCAGGTCTTTATGTATTTTGGGGATCCCAAAAATGTTGGGGACCATGGGATAATCATTCCTAAGATAGCTATATTCATCCTCATTCACCTGCCCTTCAAGGACCATGTCCTCCAAAATTGCATCAATGGTCCTATTTGTTATATTTACTTCATTGAGAGAACTCTCTTCATATGTTCCATGCATCAATAACATATTCATAGCATTAGAATAATCATTGGAATCCATAATTGCTAGCCCATTATATCTGTCAGCCTTCATAACACAAATATTTTTATCTATAACAATTTCTAAAAGTAAGTCATATTCATCTTTACTTAAATTAAACCAGGGCTCTACTTTTTTCTGACTTAAGGTCTTTCTAATTTCTGCTTAACAAACTTTCTCAAAAACACCAATATAATTATTACTAGGGGAATTAAAAAGGCTAGTGTTTTTCAAAACCACCTGATCACATGTAATATAATTATTAAACCATGCTTTGCAGTTGAGCTTCCGTACATATAGCATTAAATCAATAAGTGTTTGTGCCAAATTTCCCCTTCTACTAGGAACAAAAGTCATTCCTTTGGATAGCAAATTGGCATGTTCCAAAGTTAACGTCCTGCTAGAGTAATTATATATCCTAAAATCACCAGAACTGTTATTAATAATTTCTGGTACAATCATCGTTTCATTTAATAATGCCATTAAGATATCAAAATCATACATTCTTAAAGAATTCCACATTGCATTTCACAATTCATTTAATTACAAAAAGTCTCTCTAGTATCGTGACCTTTAAATGACAGACTCTGCTCAGCACTGTTCACTTCACAATTAGTGCATACAGTACTTACATCAAACAGTTATTTAATGCAATGTCCATTAATTTTTCTGGTGAAAATTCCACGTTCTCTGAGCTTTTGGCCTCACCCCTTGCCTGTTGTAATCCTTCTGTCCGTCCCCTGAAAAATAAGGTTGCAGTTGTCCTCTGTCTCTAATCCACTCCGAACACCACAACTCACTTCCATTTTGCCCCTGACATTCCATTTGCTGCTCATGATAAGTGTTAGGGGTTGATGTCACATCCTCTTTATTTCCTGTGGTCTGATTGACCCTCCAATTGTCGTTACCATGGTGACCAGATGAAAATGGGTATTCTAACCCTTTATGGTATTCATTAATGTCCCTTTGTATTTTTTTAGACTTTCTCATGAAAATGTCATTATACAAGTTGTCCACCTTACTATGTAAATTGGCAAGGTTAGTTTTAAAATGGTCGAACAACAAATCATTTTTAATAAGTCTTTTATTGTTCTTGAGGGTTTTGGATAAACCCTCCAGTGCGGCTGTTATATTTTAACATAATTTTCATCAGTTCCATCCCTGACCAATCAAAGAACTGATGTATTTCATGTAACATGTCAGGGATATTTTCCACTCCATTTAGATATCTCCAAATACTCGGCCCCCGTAGCACTTGCTGCAACTTCAGGTTCCTTTCCAAATAGGAACTTTCAAGTTGCATTTCTTATAGCTAATTAAATCTCTTTCAAAATTAGCCAGTCTGTCTGCCAGGGACATACATTTTACTTGACCAGTACTTCCAGGGGCCAAATTCTCCCAGAAATTAAAAGCATTCAGCCTGCAGTATATAGAATCTCCCTCTGATGGACCATGGTCAATGCCCCAGGACTGGAATCACTACTAGGTTCTTTTCTACACTCCAGAAACTGTGAACATTGAGTGGCTTGTGTTAAAGGCAGCCCCAAACTACCAAAGACACTTGTTGCTTGCTTTTCGACCAAAGACTTGATTTGGGTGGTTTGAAGAGCAAGCTGCTGATTAATTTGTTGCAGCAGCTGCATAATATCACCATTGTCAGCGGATCCTTCCATTGCTGGTGTAAATGGCAAAAAACAAATAACCCAAAAATACCACAGGAACAAAACTCAAACCAAACAAACCATTTCCACAGCAGGTAGAAACCAACGTCAGTTTATTCAAACAGAATTGTCCACAATGGTTAAGTGCTTTCTTTCCTGTATTGGGACTTTTTCATGCACAATTCGCAAAGTAAAACACAGTCCTTATAAAGAATGACCCCACCCTTTTCAACAATTAAATAATTAGCACAATCCATTTAAACAAATGAACTTACTAGAAACACATAATATATAAAAACACACTATTATGTTACACATTACCATAAAAGATGCCATATATAACAAACAATTGGCTTAATTGTTGAAGATGGGGATGTATGACCAGGATGAGATTAATAAACTTGTGGTGCTTATGGAATTGGTCCTAAAAAATAATTATGTGTATTTCGAGGGCCAAAATTTTAAACAGTCCATCGGTGTGGCTATGGTGGTGGCTTGTGCCCCCATTTTTTCTAATTATGTGATGTTATAGTGGGAACAGGAATATGTCTTCAAATGTAATCATTTTATGTGCATTTCTTGTTATACTCAATTTTTGGATGACATTTTCCTTGTTTGAGAGGGTACTTTAGAAGTCCTAACCAATTTTCTGGAATACATCAATGAGACAGTTGACTTTTTAAAGTATACCCATACCTACAGTAAGGAAAGGATCACTTATTTGGGTATCTGCCTAAGGGTTGATGAACGAGATGGTAAAATAACATCTGAGATCGATTGTAAGCCCACTTTTTCAAACTTGTATTTAGACTGTGCCAGTTGGCACCCTTTTCACCAAAAGGAGTCCATTGTAAAGGGACAGATAGTGAGGGCTGCCCACATGGTAAGTGATGATATTAAATTTAAGGCTGAGGTGGATTTTATTATTCAAATGTTCCTGAAAAGGGGATATCCCCTGCAAATGGTATATAAAATTGCCAAGGAAGTAATGTGAAAAAGGGCTGATGGAATTTATAAACCCATTCTAAGAAGTCTGGATGACAATGGAGTGAGGATTGATGACCCTCAGGCTGATGAAACTAATCAGCCTAGTTATATCCTCAGCTTCATCACAACTTTTAATCCTGATAGTGATGCAGTAGCCGAGATTATTAGATGAAATTGGGCGATTTTGTCATATGATCATAACATTATTAATAAAGTTGGACTGGTCCCTGTGATAGTATATAGGAGAGACAGGTCATTTAAATATCTATTGGAATCCAGCGGAATAAAAGAAGGGGCAGATTGATTTAGAACTAAGGGAAATTTTAAATATGGCATGGGTGTCTGCTGTAGTAATATGCTGGAAACCAAAGACTGCCTTAGGTTGAATGGTATGGATATACGCATAACAGGGCATTATAATTGTAACAGCAAAAATGTGGTTTATTTAGCCAAGTGCCAAATGTGTTCCGCATTTTATCTAGGGAAGACCAGTAGACATTTGAAAGACAGGGTTAAGGAACACCTTTTGGATATTAGGAACCAAAAAATGATGGCTGCATTAAGCAGACATCTACAAGAGTACAATCAACACAATTTAAAATTTTTGATTCTTCAGCAATTAGTTAAGGATGCCCAAGGGAGAGTGTTAGATGTACACTTTGATATATGTGAACTCAGGTGGCAACTAAGATTAAATGCCACCCAGCCCCCTGGCATCAATGAAAATATTAATATTTTCTGCTTATTAAAACCGAAGCATATATTAGGTTGATAAGTGGCACTGGTAGGGTAAATAGTGTTGTTCTGAATAAAATGTTTTTTTTGCTATTGCTGTTTGTTATATATGGCATCTTTTATGGTAATGTGTAACATAATAATGTGTGAGACTTGCAGATGTTCTCCTTTTCCAAAACTTTATTCCGTAAGCGCTTTCGTAAGGACTAGTATCCAAACTTCCTCAGACAAAGTTGCACAAGCAGTCAATGACTTATATACTTATACAATTAATAAATAAAACAATAAAGCAATTATATAAAAAAAATTGAATAATTAAATAAACAGCTCAATTCCTTTCCTCCTATGGAAAACTATTTACTTTGTATTTCCATATGTAATTCATGATTTTATTACTAAATACCTAGACACTAAATTAGTGACTTGAATTAATATAAAATACAAATGTATTAAGTAGAAAAAAAAATATATATATATATATATATATATATATCTATATAAACATTTGTGGTATAATTAAATAAATGAAATACCTGGGGCTATGTTTTTTGTTTTAACACCCCCCCACACACACACACACATAGGTTCATAGGTTCACAGGTAAGTACTAGGCTATCTGCCCATTAGATTTTGCCTTCCCATTAGATTAGTAACCTGGGCCTCTGTCAACAGGGCTCCTGAATTGATCCCAGGGTATAACTTACGATTACCCATCCACTCATCAAGATTTCTCTTGAAGAGGGTCAGAGAGGAGCTCTGTCGAATATGGATTGGGATTCTATTCCAGGGTGAGGGGAGTCACTGGGACAGGAATCTATCCCTCCAGCATGTCCGGTTTATTGTTGTACATAGGTTCAAGTCACTAGAACGAGTGGTTCTGAGGGATCTCGTTTTTTTGAGGTGAAGTATGTCCATTAGTTCAGGGTTTGACGTGGCCCTATAGGTCAGGCATAGGTCACCTTTGAGCAGACGGTAAGTGACTGAGAAGAGCTGGAGCTTTTTTAGTCGTGCTTCATATGGTAATTGTTTAAGGCCCTTAATCCTCTTAGTGAGGTACTTCTGTGGTCTTTCTAGTTGTTGCAGGTGTCTAGTGAGGTACATCCCAAATGGAGCATTGTGCTCTATTATGGGCTTAATGAGTGAGGAGTAAAGGGGCACAATCACCTCCTTGGATCTGGATGAGAAACCCTTTGTGATCAGGTGTGCCACATAGAAGGATTTCCTGACTGTTTTGGCTATGTGGTTATCAAAGGAGAGCATGCTATCTACTTGGGTACCCAGGTCCCTAATTACTTCTTCTGTACTTAGTGGATTCCCATCTATGTGGTAATTTGTAGGTACTTTGTTTTTCCCAAATGTGATTACTATGCATTGTTTGGCATTTAGCTTGAGGCCATGACTTTAACACCAGGTGTTTGTCTCTGTGAGACCCTTTTGCAGGATGTCTGTGTCAGCTGGAGAGTCAATTATTGCACCCAATTTACAGTCATCTGCAAACTTGGTTAGCCATACTCTACCTATCTAGCTCTTTAAGTTTCAAAATGCATTTAATGGAAGCATATTCATTAAGGCCAAGGTGTGTGTGTGCAAAAGTTCTAATTTGCCACAACAATTCCTTTTCTTCTAACCTTAATGCCCATGGCCCTCCTCTTTTGTTGTATAGTTCCTGGTGCACAATGACAAACAAAAATTTGTGAGTGGGATGTTGCAATGTGTGCCTTGCCAAAACATTTGTGGTGGTACCTTTACTTATATTATACGTATGCTCGTATATGCGTTGGTGCACTGTACTTTCTGTCTTTCCTACATAAAATGATTGGCATTGTTGGCATATAGCAGCATACACAATGCCCTTTGACTCACAATTAAATTTACCTAATATGTTGTATTCAACATCTCTAATGGTTATTTTAGTGCCCACATGAATATGCTGACATTGATGGCAGTAACCACATTTGTACATACCCATGTTCTTTTTTTGTAATTCTACTAGGAAGTTCTAAGATGTCCTTTAAATTTTAGCCACGCCGATAAATAATGTATCTTCTGCCAGCAGTGCCCAATTCTTATAGATAATATTTGAATCAATTTTTGTATCCTTTGAAAAAGTTGTGATAAGTGTGGGGCCACCCATGTCTAATATGCCTTTAGTATGGGAATTTGTTTGTGCATAACAATTTTTATCACCATCCGACTCATGAATAAAATCATGGTATCCATTAAAGAGGATAGGCCTAAAATGTCCCATATTTCTCTTGTTAACCACTTCTTGCCTTATTTTATCAAATAGTCTGGGTGGATAACCTTTGCTACTGAACATGGATCTAAGTAAACTACATTCTACTTGGAAATCATCCTCGAAAGTAATCATCCTTGATGCCCTGACCAATTGGCCTTTCATAACTGCCTTCTTTTGATGGAAGGGGTGGCTGCTAGAAAAATGCAAGAAAGAATTGGAATATGTGGGTTTCCTATATATAGTTGTTCTAAATCTATTATGTGCTCTATCTTTTGATATGTACACATCCAGATAGTTGATAGCTTCTATTTCAAATTGAAAGGTGAAATCCAAAATGTTAGTGAAACATTTAATCTCTTCTATAAAAATTGCAACTGTGGTATCATCGCCTTTCCAAATGAAAAACATGTCGTCCTGGTATCTAGTATACCAGGCAGCATGTTTTTGGAACAAATTGTTTTTAAATAAAAATTCATGTTCCCAATATATTAAAACACAATTGGCGAAGCTACCACCACAGGGTGCACCCATGGCAACACCTGTAGTTTGTTTATATGCTTGACCATCAAATAACATGAAATTGTTGTGGAGAACTAGTTGTAAGAGTATTTCCAAGACATGTATTTCATCATTATCCATGCTTTTGGCATACAATAGATGCCTAGCCCAATCTATGCCTTGATCTTGTGGGATAACAGTGTATACATCTTTTATATCAACTGTTAAAAAATTGTAGTTGGCATTAAATTCTAATTTATTTATGCCTTCTAAAAATCCCCATTAATCTGGGCAAATATGTTCTTCCCCTTTTATGATTGGTTTTAGTTTTCCGTCAACAGATTTGGCACAAGCATATACAACAGAGCCTCGTCCATCAACTATAGGTCTAAAAGGTGGATCAGAGACTTTCTTGTGTACTTTAGGGCACCCAAAAATGACCGGTGTCTTTGGTGCTGCCATGGTTAAGTAGTGAAGTGTATCCAAATTGATACTACCTTCCAAAAATAGATTGTTAATATGGTTATAAATATGCTTATATGCAATGTTAATTTCATTAATACTAATCAACTCATAACAGTCATCTTCCAAAACAGCATGCATCTTTTTTATATAATCATACTCATGCATAAATATAAGCCCCCCTCCCTTATCAGGTTTCATTACCCGAATTCTGTGTAAATTCAAGGACACCAAAAAATACAGCTCATCTGGAGTTTTATTACTAGTAGTTTTATTAGAAGAATATAAGTCATTGACTGCTTGTGCAACTTTGTCTGAGGAAATTTGGATACTAGTCCTTACAAAAGCGCTTACGGAATAAAGTTTTGGAAAAGGAGAACAACTGTAAGTCTCACTGTCTTTTTGTGTTCACGAGTACTAGTTGGTTGTGTTGTTTTCAAGTTTCTAACATAATAGTGTTTTTTATATATTATGTGATTTTAATAAGTTAATTTGTTTAAATGGATTGTGATAATTATTTAATTGTTGAAAAGGTGTGGTCATTCTTTATAAGGACTGTGTTTTAGTTTGTGAATTGTTCTGAAGAAGTCCCGATACAGGGAAGAAAGCGCTTAACTGTTGTGGAGTATTCTATTTGAATAAACTGACACTGGTTTCTACCTGCTGTGGAATTGGTTTGTCTGGTTTGAGTCTTGTTCCTGTGGTATTTTTAGAGGCCCAGGGAGAAATGCTCCAGATGGATGTCTTTATGACATGGGAGGAAACTGAAGCACCCAGAGGAAACACACGAATGCAGGGTGGACATGCAAACTCCACACAGAAGGCACTCCAGCTGAGAATCGAACTGGAGAGCATCTTTCTGTGAGGTGACAATGCTACCGCTGTATCACTGCGCCGTCCACTTAGTCTTCCTTCAATATCATTCAGCTGAGTCTTCAGTACCGGAAGTCTGGTTTCTCTGTAACTGCCGTGCTTCAGTAATTTGTTCCATTTGTTTGGAACAGTTTTTCTTAAAGTCATCTATTTTGGTGTCCAATCTATCTATTTTCAGAGGCAATTCCTGAATATTGGTCAGTAATGACTGAAGCTCTTTTTGAACACAGAGTCTTGAGATTCTGCCTTTGTATAACTCATGGTGCTGCAAGATACAGTGAAGAAATTTTCTCTCACAGATTTTAACAGGAGAATAGTTGAATTTTAAGAATTTGTTTTGATATAATCCTTTAGGACACCAAAGTTTATTGTAATTCACTTAACTGAGTTGTTTAGGATTATTTAGAAATAACATTTCCTGTCAGAAATATATGCAGTAACAGAGCAGAAGAAAAGTGCTGCTATCCTAGTCACATTCTGGCCCAAGTCTGAGATAATTACTGGAAATCCAAATAGGGTTTTAAAAGTCTTTAGCCAGGTGATTATAAACAGACATGGATTCCTGATGGAAAACTACAGCTGCATGTTGTCAGAGCTATGATGATGCTGTAATATTCTCAAAATCATAACATCTCTCAAAAATATCATGCATGTAGTGAGTAGAAGACCAAGTACTGAACATTGTAGAATACCACAAATGGAGAGCAAAAAGATGAGGGATTCACTTCTGATACCACTCTGTTGTTATATTAGTAGATGTAGGAGGCAATCTGGTATAGATGTTATAGAAATCTAGTATACACACTGCAGTAATGTTTCAAATGATCAAGAATGATAGACACAATAATATTACAAATGATCACATGATAGATGGGGTCACCACATCCAATGTTAATGAAAGATTTACAGTATAATGTCAGAACAGATATATACTGATTCTTGTCCATAACGAGATCATTAAAGACTCAACACACACTGTCTCAGGGCTGTGTTTGGTTTAAAACCCAAACTGGAAAAAAAATTTAGATGTTATTACCTCTGATTTCAGTTGGAGGTATACTACTTTCCAACTAAATGGAGGCAAGAGATTGGATAATAATTCTCCAAGTTAGAAACTAACCGAACATGATTAGTGACAGATATTATCAAGGTTTTCCTTTAAATGGAAAAGACAAACTCCATCCTCAAGAATGATAATGCCAGTCTTGAGCAAGATTGGATCTAGTACCTCCAAACAAGCCAAGACAAACTTAATTAAAATGGTTCAAGGGCACAAGTAGTGCTGCATTCTGGTAAAAAGAGTTAATGATGTAGTAATCAGGCATAGCAAACTCTTTCTATCTACTTGAATTGTAGGGAAACATGCCATGCATTGAGTAACCATTTGTGTAAAGGCAAGCTGAGCAGCAAGGTAACTAGCAGATAATTCAGACTATTCAGATAATGAGGTTTTCCATGTGATGAAGTAGTTTGACCTGTGCTGGCCCCACCACATAGCAAAATAGACCTGATCAGTTTGCACTGCATTGGTCTCCTGAGACAAATGCAAAGAATTTCCCTGGGAGACCTCTGCCAAATAAATGAAAAAAAGGAGAATTTGTAGCAAGCTTGTTCTCAGTCAGACCACAAAGACACCACTTAGACACTCTAACTTTATTTTAATCTCCTCAGTTCTCAGAGCTGACAATAAAATGATGGCTCCTGTGTGGTCAAGTAGACAGAATATGCATACAGCTCAAGGTCACAATGTCTAGCAAGGAGGTAAAAGATTTATTATAGGTGCAACAAGCTAGTCCAGACTAGGGTCACTATAACTCTGTATACTGGCAATCTAAATGGGAATAAAAACTCAATCATAACTTAGCCAATTTGTCTGCATTGCAGGAATGATGATATGGTAAGACCATGTAACAGGGCTTTTCTATCATGTCACTAGTTGTCACACCAAGCTCAAAGAAAAAGTCCACAGTATACTCAAACTTACAGCTAACAGTAAACATCTAAGCAAACCTCAATCTTTTCATAATGGAGATAAATTATTTTACAAAACCCGTCCTATCATAAATTCTCAGAGAAATAAGTACCTAGGATACCAAAACTCAGAGGAGGCAGGAAAGTCAGTGAATTCTTGACAGAACATATTCACCCTTCCAGACGGATGCTAGATTATGTGATACCCATAGGTTGCTTTTGTACTAAAGCATACTCAAAGGAGCTCATACAGACATATTCAATATTCTTCAAATTAAAGCCTAAATGATGGACAGTAGTACCCTTTCAACAATACAGTTTAATTTTGAGTACTGAATAACCTCAAAATGTGTGGCATTATGACAACAAGAATATGACTAAAGCTGTTGTCCAACCATGATCACATCTGATTGATATGATGTTAAGAATTCCAGTTTTAACATATGCAAATGATATTATAATAATTGCAAAAAACAAAATTTGGATAAAAGACGTAATCGTTTGCACAAATGAGTATTTACAGGTGATGGGGATGGCTTTAAATAAAGAGAAAAGTAAATGTTTATGTGATGTAATAAAGACAGATATGAAATTTCAGAATAAAGAAATAAGTAGAATTCAATGGATAAAAAAATAGAAGAAATAAAATAAACCTGTCTTTTCTGGAGAGCATATAAATTATCATTTTAAGAAAAGGCTTATTTGATAAATTCATTACTGATGAGAAAAATAGCATACTTAGCAAGTGTAGCTACATTGCTAAATGAGATTGGCACAAGCCAAGTTGTCCTGGGACATCTTCTAGGGGGTGTTAGGTTGATATTAATGAGAGTTCAATGGGTTGGGGACGTGAAAGGGTTAAAAATTGGGAGGGTTGATTGGCAGGAAATGAGATAAGGGTGGGAGGTGCTTAAGGGATTTAGATGAGTGTAGCTGGGTAAGTAATCACCTCTCAACTCATAAACAGTGCTAACATTTTAAGTGTCCTTACAATTTAGGTAGTGGTGGTGCGGGCAAATCGAGGGTAAGTTATTGAAGAGTGAAGTGAAAGGGGGAGGAATTGGTGACAGACATCTGGATTTTAGTTTTCATACCCTGCAGGAAGTTCCAAGGAATTGCAACAGGTAGACTTATTTTAATAGTGCAGTCCAAGGCTTTAAATGGAGACTGATGGTAAATAAAGGGTTGCAGGGAGGCATAACTGTTAAAGTGCTTATCTCATAGCCAAGAGTTATAGGGTCTGTTTCTCAGCAAGTTAATTGGGTAATCATATATGGTTCACTGATTTTGCTAGACTGCAATTAACAAGAATGCAGGTGGTAAAGGGGGACTTAGTGTTTGGCTAGCCATGTACACAGGGTAATGGGTTTTGATTAGCAGTTTATACATTTAATTGAATTTGTGTATTGTATAGGGGTTGGTGTAGAGGTGTGTGTGTGTTTTATAGGTAATTGTCGACATGATTTATTGGGACAATATATGTATGTGTGTGGGTATATAATATATACACTAGATGTTTACAGGTATTGGCCATGTTGCTTGGTTGGCAGAATGGCTAGGTATAGGGACTATTTTGGGGGTAGCATCAAGTAAGTTATCTGGTTATGGAACGTGTTGTGTTTGGGTTAACAGCTTGAGAGTTACATATTTGGAGTCGTTGCATGTGTTATTGTTTGCAATTTAAGGGGAACAAATGAGTAATTGTGGGGCACATACTAATGATATATTATAGCATATCAACAGCTTCAGCTGGTAAGACTAAGCTGATTAAATTACCAAAAAAAAAAAAAAAAAGAATAAAGGGGGGAAGATGGAAGAGTAGGAAGGGTCAAAACACACCAAAAATCCTGAATAAACTGTAGAATCAAAAAATGATGGTTCCAAGTCGCCAAGGATGATACAAAAATTCTTTATTCCAACAATAAATGGTAAGCGCTTTCGTCTACCAATATAGACTTCATCAGACAAATAAGTAATGGCACCACTCCTATATTTATAGAACCCTTAATTGTCTTAATCAAACAGTGAAATTGAAAAATTATTTAAAAAGACATCTGAACCAAGTTAGTTAATTGATCTTTCACAATAAAAGGTGTAGTAACAATATTAATACAATTAAAAAGCTTCTATATAGACTTTAACCATATTTTATACATAGACAATAAAATTGTAAACTTAATAAAATTGCTTATAGCAAAAAACTAATTGTATATATATTTATGTATATGTATTACTTTAAATAATGATGACCAAAAATAAAAATAACAATAGAATTAATAATAAAATTAAAATTAATTTATACTTTCCCTGCTCTATCAACCAAAATGGCTTTGATGCTAATGTATTCATTCAAGCCAGGGAAAATATTGGCCTTAAGCCTCAACTGCCAACTCACTTCCCTATATAATAATATGTTCTTCAAATCACCCCCCCTATAATCATTTTTCACCAAATCAATAATGCCAAATTCAAAACCTTTAAATGAACTACAAACAGAAGAATGTTTGTAAAGGGCAGGGAAAGTATAAATTAATTTTAATTTTATTATTAATTCTATTGTTATTTGCTAGCAAGACATGTATTAGTGAAGTTGTTAGTCAAGTTTAGAACAAGAGCACAGCCAATGAGATGTGAGGTATTTTTTGAGTTCTCTTTTAAATAGGGGTAGTGAGGTTTCCTTGGTAACAGTAGTAGGGAGTAGATTTGGGATTTTACCGATTGAGTTGGCAAATATAGCATCGCCTGCAGAGTTGTTGGATTTTTGGGTCAGTATCAATAGTTTATAAGCTGAGCGTAATGGCCTAGGGGCACTATGAGGGGTGAGAATATGTTTGAGGGCAGGGGTGTTATCAGGTTGATGGAGTATTTTATGCACTACTATAAGCTTGTTGAACTGTAGAAGGGTAGACATATAAATCTGTAACATCCATCTCTTAACTGATAACTATCTAAATAGAGTGTTACCTGCTCTTACATAAGTTCTGAAACCCTCTTTAAATCAATCAAGTTTTACTTCACACTAGACAATATGGAAGATTATAGGTTCATAGATTAGTACTAAGCTAACTGCCCTTGTGAGCCATTTTAAGCATAGCCAATTATCCCTTGTGAGACTCAAACCCTGCACCTTGTGTTTGTAAGGCAAACACCTTAACCATTAGGCCACCCTAGCCTACTTGTTTTCCTCTATTGTCAGTTTGATATCATTAGTTGTCTTAAAGCACCGCAGTGGTGCAGCGGTTAGCATTGCTGCTTCACAGCAAGAGGTTCTCCGGTTTGATCCTCGGCTGTGCTGCCTTTTGTGTGAAGTCTGCATGTCCTCCCTGTGGTCGCGTGGGTTTCCTCTGGGTGCTCTGGTTTCCTCCCAAATCCCAAAGACATGCTGTAGGTGGATTCAACAGTCTAAATTGGCTCTAGGCATGAGTGTGTGCATGTGTGTGCCTTCTGTGGAAGGTTGGGCACCAGGCTGGCAACTTAACACCGTAAAACTCCACTACCAATCATGAGCGGACAGGTGATCCACTGTGGTGACCCCTAACTGGGAAAAGCTGAAATAAAAAGAAGAAGTTGTCTCAAAGCAAACAGCCTTATGCTCACAGGTAATGCACTCCTATTAAACACAAATTACTCTTTGTGACAGGTATTAAGTGTTTAAGAGTTATGGTGGCCTAACAAAAAACACAAAAACACAGATTGTGAGCACTGCATTAACACACCACATGATATCCACCTAATCCTGACATGTAAAGTATTGTCGTATGTTAACACCATAAAGAAATGTTTACTTAAACTCTCTAAAGCCATAATGATCAAGTCTTAGCAGAAAAACAAATACAAACAGTGCAGCACATAATATTTCACCTTTAACAAAGAGTCACTGATAGACAAAGGGTCTGAATTCCAGTGCACCAGACCACTCCACAAGTAAAAATGTTTTAGTGATTGGTGAGTCTATAGTCAGACATACAGATTTCCCACTCAGTAGGCTCAACAAAGACAGGGTGACAGTGAACTGTCTTTCAGTTGCCAAGATCTTAGATTTCTCAAGGGCATTTATATCCCTTGTACCAGACAAATATAGCTACACCATGGTAGTTGTGCATATGACGGTGAAAGACATGAGGCAAAACACTTTTTTTAAGAGATGCGGGGTGACACATCTGAGTTCTCTGTGCATGTCACAAATGCAGGCAAAACTCTGATATAGAATTGAAGCCTCCCTTTCTTCACAAATGATGCTTAGGTATGAAGAAAAAATAACCGGCTTCAACAAGTGGCTAAAAATGTATATATAATTCTAAGTGGAGCCATTGTGTATCAGCATGGAACAAGATACTTGACAGTCCTATTTGCTTTGCAAAGGATATCACACCTCTCTTTCAAAAGGTTCTGCATACTGGTCTTTTATCGCCCAGTGGTGCCTTTTTAGGTAAAGTTCAGTTAATGAATATTCCAACATAGAAAATATCAGTATCAAAACACAATCAAATTAAGGTACCTCTGATCAATGCCAAACATCTAAACAACAAGCTGCTTTACCTTGAGGTACTTCTGCATTTGGAATGCATCCATTTATGTGTCATCACTTTAACTCATTTTAAATGCATAGAAAGCAATCCCGTCTTATCTGGGTTTAGTGCCTACGACATCTTCGGACCCAAGGGCAATTGTGATGGTCAATCAATATTTATCAGAGAACAAGTCACCTCTAATTGATTCCCAGAGATCAGCAAGTTGAACTTAATAAACTCCAAATCACACTAAACAAAATCTGCTATCACTTTGTCACCTGATACAGTACCCTTTTTCATGACCACAGAAGTTCATGTCAGGTTCCTAAATGTCATGGACAAATTTCCCATAACTCCATTATTCTGGGAGACATTTTCTAACTCACCTGAGTGAAGTATCTACACCACCAAAGCAGTGGTGGCTGGTGACTTCAAATTAAAGGGGGGCTGCAGAAGACAGCTGAATGGGTGGGGGCCAATGGGAAGGGGTGGGGCCAACTAGAAAGGGGTGGAGCTATGCTCAAAACCACAACAACTGGAACTTTAAATATGCTGCCCTGGGTGCCAAACCGTCATTATGAGAGTCCAATCAAGACAAAATGAAGTGTAGAAGGAGAAAATATTTCAATGCATTGGCTACATGACAGCTTATTTAATATCTAGATGGAAACACAAAGGTTGTGAGGCATGAAAAAATAAATTACTTTGTAAATACATTACTGGAATGCCAGGCAAAATCAAGTATAAAAACACAAGCAGCACTCAAGTCAATCCACTTCTCCTTGCAGTGCAGTTCCTATTATAATTTATATTCAGCTTTATAAAATTACCAAGTAACATGTTGACAGTAGCAATCTGTGATACCCCCACTTGTAAAAATGTTTCTTATCCAAAAAAAGACCTGCTGCCTGACAACAACTATCTACTTGTTTCATGGGGAAGACATGATCAAAGTAAAAAATGAACAGCAAACAAGAAACAAGCTCAAGATAAATTGCTTAAAGGATCACTGCACAAGTTATGGGCCACACATAATTGATAGATAGCATTCTGTTTAGTTTATGGGTAAAGCCTGCAAGGATGACTGCAAGTCTCCAACAAAATGTAATGAGCTTCTGAAAATACTGTAATCCTGTCCTTTATTACAAATACTGTCATATGCATTTCATTACCCAAGGCTTATATGTTATCTAGTTATGTAAATATTCTCTGCATGGCAACAAAAAAGGCTTTCAATAATGGTAATTCTTTAACAGTATGCTCATTAAAACTTACTTGCATCTTACAATTTCCGACAAGCTTACCTGATGGTCATTAAAGCATTGCTACCTAAACACAGAGCAACAGGGCACTGCGACAGCATGCATTTTCTGAATAATAAGAAGCATAAATCAACAGTATAAAAATATGACAGAAAACCAGAACATTCTGCAAAATCAAGGACAGATGAAAAGCCACTGCTGTACTTGTGTCCCCCTTGGATGGGGGGAATACTCTGCACACTTACACTGCATAACTGCTCCTTGCCTTGCTTGGACACATCAAGAGTCACTATATGGGGGAGTGGGGTGCAACAAGTATGTCACAATTTGAAATGTCTCTGGCTGATGGTGATGGCTCTGATACTCATACCTCTCAACTTCAGAGCAAGAAATCTGGACAAAGCCATACAAAGAAGTTGGACACAGGCCCAAAAATAAGGGCAATTTTAAATATTGTTCTTATAAACTTAGAAAGATAATAGAATAGTAGTAGGTCTTGCATTAGTATGAATTTTCTGAAGGGTATGACATCTGAAACTCAAATGTCTGCCATTATTTTCTAACTTCAGTCTTTAATTATTTGCCACTAATTTGACAGAAAACCACAATTTTATGAAACACAGACCAAAAATGTGATGCAAAAATATAAAATTGCCACACAATACAGAACCTGTCAAAGAAGGGACACCTTTTTAATATTAGTACTGTTAACTTGAGCAGCTGACAAAATCAGAGAATCTACATGCATTTCTGAAATAAAAGTAATCTATAACTCTGATCATTACAGTTATTTATAATTGTAAACCCTCCATGTTTTATTCCAAAATTGCTATTTTGCGGAGGGATTATTAGGGGGAGAGCAACATTTTGAGCCCAAATTGGGGACAGTTGTGAGGTTTGGATATTCCTAATTCTATAAAGAGATTTATCTGCACGTAACTCTCAACCTGTTAATGCAGGAAATCTGGACATTGGGGGAACATATAAACAGTACTAAAAATTGCTCTTGTATAAACTTAAGGCAGTTGCTAGAATAACAGACAGTTGATAGAATAACAGGTCTTGCTTTAGCATGCATTTTTCTGAAGGTTACGACATCTGAAACTTAATGTCTGTCATTATTTAGTGACTTCATTCCTAAATGATTTGCCAGAAAACCACAACTTTTATGAGGAGCAAACCAAAAATAAGAAGCAAAAATCTATTCATTCTGCAAAAATGTGGACAGTTGAGAGGTATAGTTTAGCCAGGGCTGTCTAGAGTTTGCTGCCCTTCCCCCCTCACAATATCATGATCGAATGGAGCCTCTCCCCTGCAGCCATTCCAGTGCCCCATTCCTTGGTTATTTCACCCCATTTACCATAAACACTAATGTGCATGCTGCTTTAATTTTGCAATGATTTGGATTTCATTTGAAAGTTTTATTTTGCATTTTACAGCACAAACACTAATAAATATCTGCTAAACAAAGCAATGCAGTCTCACAATGAAAATAGACTTGGCATTAAAACTTCTCTGCCCTTGAAACCCGCATCCATTGAAACAGCATTGAAACCCACATTCAAAGAAAATACATTTTGCCAGTGGCAGATAAAGATTAACTCTGGGCAGTTTTCAAATCATAGGCCCCTTGCACATGAAACATACACGTGCTCTTTGATACACCTTCCTGATTGTATTAAATTATATTCCTTGTACAATGCAGTACAGTTGTTAGAGGGCATTTTAAATTTATTGTTTTGAACATTTTTCCAGTAAACAATGAAACAAAATGCATGCGCCAATAATGACACAACTGCCCAGTAAAGAACATTTCCATCATAAAAGTCTACTCAGACTTTTACAGTCCACCAATATCAGTAAATATGCACAATCTCTGAAGTAGTAAAAGTCATCTAAATAATTCCACATTAAAGAAATCTGTAAATAATGAAGAGATTGCTGCTAGCAAATTACTTTATATATTTCATTGTTTCATTTACAAATAAAGTGCCTGTTACCCATGAGGAATAAATTGCTTATGTTGCATTAAAAAAATGATAAGCTAGTAATATTGAAATAGGGAATGGATAGCAAACTGATAACAGGTTGATAGTTACTAGGTATCTTCGCCAAAAAGGACTGCAGCATCCACCCACCCCCTTTAAAACATAGTACAGTATCAGCAATGCATCTACCAACTGTGGGAGTAGAACCCACAGCCTTCTGCATCAAAAGCAAGTATACTACCTGTTGTGCTAGTAACAATACAAGCAGACTCAGCATAAGCAGCACTAATCTTTTGTTCCCTTGCAGCTCTCAGCTCCTTGTAAAATCTACTCAACACTCAGCTGTATCTCTGAACTTTGCAGCACAGGAAATCTGGAAGCCAACATTTATTGGGGGGTGGGGGGTGGGAGACAAAAGCCCAAAAATCAGGGACACATTTTAAACATTGCTTGTATAATGCTGGAAAGTTGCTAGAATAAAATGCTGCGTTACCACCAGACATATCACTGTCAAGTCTGGAACCCAGGAACCTGTGCAAAACAGTCAGAGCAACATACCACTGTGCCAAATCAGCTGTTTTGTGAAAAAGAGGAAGACTGACACTTAAGTGGCTACCATTTAGTGAATTCAGTTCTCACCATACAGCTCAACCTTAACACAAAAATCCTGGACGAAGCCAATAATGGGGGAATACAGTCCAAAAAAATAGTGACAAATTTTAAATATCCATCTTATAAACTTAGAAAATTGCTAGAATAAAAGGTTTTGTGTTACCATGTACTTTCTGGAGAATATGAAGTCTGAAATTCAAATGCCTGTCATTTTTATTTAACATTTGTTAACCAGGAAAGTCTGACTTGAAACAAAATCCAATTTTCAGCACAGGCCCAGGGAGAAACACTCCAGACACACGTCTTTGTAAGATGAAAGGACATGCTGACTCCACACAGATGGCATCCCAGCCAAGAATCAAACCAAAGAAGCTGTAGCTGTCAGGCAACAATGCTACCACTGCACCACTGACTGTGTATGGAAACAAAAATACAGAAACCACCGATTTTAAGAGGAACAGAACAGAACAAATATGAGGCAAAAATCTGTAATAAGATGGGAGGACATGCAGACTCCACACAGAAAGCACCCCAGCCAAGAATCAAACCAGAGAAGCTGTAACTATCAGGCGACAATATTACCCCTGCACCACTGACTGACTAACAAAAATATAGAAACCACAGATTTTATGAGGAACAGAACAGAACAAATATGACGCAAAAATTTGCAAACTTTTTACAAATGGTGGTGAGTAGGGAATTCAGGCCCTTGCCATCTGCATACAAGGTACTGGGTACAAACCTGAGGTATTCCCTACCACACCACCATGAGTTCTCTCTAGCCACCAGTATATAGCAACTGGGGCACCTTATTAGCTGCTGTGCTAGTTAAATGCACCTTGCTTGGTCCAGCCTGCTGCTGCTGCAATCTGGAGTGGCTCCATTCTGTGACGTCACCACCACACAGACTGCTGGTCATCTGCAGAGCAGAAATGCCTTTCCCCCTATCTAGACTGCTGAGAAAACAGTATGAGAGAGTTCCCGTGCATGCGCGGAATACTTCCTGGAATTGTGGTGATCATAACATGTTTTCTGTACTTTGTTTTTGTGTTTCTTTGCTTTTACTTTTTTGTTTTCAAGGTGGGAGGGCTGCAGTCCTGCATTCCTATAGCACAAGCCACCCCTGCACCAAAGTATGATATGCTCAGAACTTTTTAGACCTAATAAATAGAAATTCAGTTGACCAGATTATTACTAGCTCAATTAGAAAACAAAGTATTCTTGACCTGGTACTGGCAAATATAGTGTCATTATGTACAGCTCCCTAGTAACTAATTCTCTGATTAAGTCATACCATAAGGCAGTAGTAATTTCTTTCAAAATATCTAAATCCTTAAAGCCAGCTTATCAAAAATCAAAGACTTCAACTGCTTAAAAATCCTCAAATTCTACTGTGATGTTCCAAAATTCACTTATAAAAACATCACTCCAGACATTTCTTCAGTGGATAGAGTAACAAAGGAGTTTTATACCCACATAAATACATGTATAGAATTGTTCTTCATAGTCACCTCCAGATTCAAATGTAATGGGAAATTTAAATGCAAACCATCCTGGTTGTTCACTGATATAAATAAAATCTACAATAAAAGGGAAAACTCATTAGAGTATACAACAGAGCTAAGAACCTCCAAATTAAGGAAATATTAGGAATTTGAGTAAGAATTTTAAAAAGACTGTTAGATGTTCTAAGGCAGTTCATGAACTCAGGCTAACATCTCAAGCCAAAGACAAATGCAAATTCTCATTTAGTTACAGTAGAAATCTAAGAAACAATACATGACAATGTGCAAAACTCATACTAAATGAAAGCCTACTCATACCAGGTAGATAGTGCCAATAACCTACCAAATAAATGTACTGCAAATTTTACCCATAAGATGACTATACAAAGCCCTATGATCTCTTGTAGCACTCAAGCCTCCCCATCATCAGTAAAGAATATTTAATGAAAAGTGCTGTCTAAGGCTAAGAACATTACCTCCATAGACCACATAACATACCTGGCTGATTGATAAATGCTACCAAACATGTTCTGGTGGAACCCCTACATAAGCTATTTAACATGTGCCAGGCTACAGGTGGAATACTTGAAGTATGGCATACAGCACTGGTGATGTCACTTCAAAATGGTGGCCCAAGATCAGCTCGATGAGTAACATTTGTAAGGCCATATAACACATCAGAACATATTTCATTAAAATTAAAAATATTATCAGGCTAGATCCATAGCAATTTGCATTTGTAAAAGGTAGTTCTTGTCTAGTAAATTTCTTTGAGAAGGTAACAAAAGCTATTAACATTAGTCATTCTGTACAATCACAGCTTACCCTGAAACGGCCTAGGCATTTGATACAAAGCCCCATGCTAGCATAATTAATAAACTAAAAATGCATTACAAACAGATCCCTGTATGAGAAGATATTTATCAAATTAGCTAAAAGACAGATCCCACAAGGTGGAGGTGGCTAGTGATATCCTGCAGGGTTAAATGCTGTGACCACTTTCGTTCAGTATTTACTTTTCTGATCTACAGATTAAAATCCAGGACCTATGGCTGACTAAGTTTGTGGATGACTGCAAATTGGGAGTCATTGTCAAATCCCCTTCTTACACAGAAGCCTTCCAGTAGGAACGTAAACATATAAATGTTTGGTGAATTAAAAATGGGCTTGAATTAGAAGCTAAAAAATGCAACATTGTCATGTGGCAGACAAACTATGCCTCATTATATAGCACTGACAATAACCCACTTCAGAATGAAAATGCAGTTAGAAACTAGGGGACCTGGATTGATCATTTCATTTCTTTGACCACCACATAGCAGCAGTCATTAGGAAATCCTTCTGCTCATTACAGCTATCACCAAGTAAATATCATCCACATCAAAAGAGGTTATTGTCCCCTTGCATCTAATACTAATCTGACTAATTATAGAGTATAATGCCCCTTTGGAATGTACCTCACCAGACGTATCAAACAAATAGATTTAAGAAGTTCCTAAAAATATCATAGGCTTAAAATAATTAAGCTACAAGAAAAGGCTCATCATAGCAGTGTCTCAATTTTTTTTTCTCGTAGGCTCCTCATTGGAGACCTATGCCTTGTTTTCTGAGCAGTCAGGGTTCATGCAGTCCAAGATCTCTTGTACCTTCAAACAGTCTAACATATATTATCCCTAGACAGCTATCCTTCTTTAGCAGATCAATAAAACAAGGTTGAGAGGCAGATTCATTACTCAGCATCTCCCTCACTTTTGTAATAGGCTCTTCCTGCAGTTAAAGCAGTGTGATACTATATATATGGATGACTGGATGGGTATTCATTGGTCCCCACCTTGGGTATGACTGGTATAGACATTATCAGGAAAAGAGGTACAGTCTAAGCTGGGAAATGGAAAGGCACAATTGTCACAAGACTCAGTAGCTTTGAACTTTCTACGATTCCTATCAATGTCTGTACCAATACATTACTCTTGTAAAGTTATGCCAGGAGTTCTCTTTTATTTATTTATTTATTTGCAGTTTGTTTACCAGGGTAGTCCATTGGGCCTTGAAAAGCCCGTTGTCAATGGAGTCCTGGGGAGAAAAGCTCCAAAGTTACAACTAGTTAAAATAACAGTATTACAAATACAATACAATTAAAAAAAAATTAAAAAAATTAAAATAAAATAATTCTAGGTTACACAGAGCTACTAAGAAGTCATAACTGCAAAACTACTAAATACTGACACAGCGTTAAAGAGAATTTAGAAAATAAAAATGTCAGAGAAGATAAAGTATCACAGTTTTAACAATAACCAAATGTCAGGGGAGATAAAGTATCACAGTGTTACATGTCAGAGTAGATCAAGTATCACAGTTTTAACGATAATGAAATGTCAGGATAGATAAGTATCGCAGTATTAACAATAATCAAGTTAGTTCCAGCTGTAAAAGGTAGTGCAAAGGACTCCATATAATGCATTAAGGAGGAATAAAGAGTGCCAGCTTGTTAAGAAGGTGTCAGCTGAAGTGTTTGAAATAGGAAGGGATATAGATAGAGATGTTATGTAGGATGGGAGCAAGAGCATTCTCACAGTGATGTTAGGTGAGAGTGGAGAACAGATTTAAAGATAGAGAGACTGTTGGTACGGATGAGAGGTGGAAGGGAGTTCCAGTGGCGTGGAGGCAGAATAAAAATATATAAACTGTCTAGATTACAATCCATGTAAGATCCATAGATCCTGCATATATAATTATTTGTACAGAGCATTTAAAGGGTACATACTAAATACATGGGGTTAGTAATGTCACTGCTTTTCTCTATATTTCACTGAAATACACCAAACCAAGATCACAAGTGTGGCAAGGAATATCTGTCAGCATTAGGCACAGCAGCATTATTTATCAAGCAGCAGATATTTTCCTGATGATAAGAAAAGTACCAATTTTGTCTGACCATTATTTCATCTCTTCACAAGCAACATAATCTGTCTCTTCTTCATGCTCTCTTTTTATGTCTCCAATAGCTTTATCTTATCTGCTGTCATGGATTTTAAATGATCAATATCATGCAGGGCATCATTAAAGGTGTGGTTCCTGATGGCATAAAGAGTAATATGGGTCCTTCTGATCCTGCATTATTTATGTCTATCAAGAGCTGAGATCTCTTTTGCCTAGACCTTGAAGAATAATTGGTTTACCATGATAAGGTCGAATGCAAAAACATCAAATGTGCATTCAACCGAAAAATAACATCTAAACCTAACATATCTGAAGAGAGGAATGTCGAAAATAGTTTGCACGAAAAAGTGCATTCCATAATATCAACATTCCCCTCTTTCAGATATGATAGTTAGCTCACCACTACTATTTTGCAGGGGGGCTATGCACCCCTCACCCCCCTACTAAAATATACCAACTCCGAGATTGCACTGCAGTGAGAAAATGGGTTATTTCCCTGTTCTTAACTGAAGCATGACCTCTCTCCACAGTCGCATTACGCACTTTCTTGACTAACCTCGTTCGACCACTCATCATATGATTTCCTGCCCCATATGGACCGTGACTTCGCACATAAGCCATTTGACATTCTGCACTTCGGGTAAGTGATATCAACCGAAATAATCATTATCTGTAAAATTGCTCTGATTCCCAACCTTGCAAATGTTCCTTGTTTCAAGCAACACTCAGTGATTGTTCTCTAACAGCATAGGTCTTCAATGTGACAATTCACCTTGCTATTATTGGACCTGAAAGCTGACTTCTACCAAAATGACTTAATGTTCTCTTTCTAGCCAGACTGTACAGACATCAGACCATCACAACAGATGTCACTGCATAATCTGGGTATAATTACAATATTTCACCTCTGTTATTTCTGGTTCATTAATTATCCAAAAATGTTCGCACTCTGTACACGCTTCCAGGTCAATTGTTGAAATCACTTTTTTTTGCACTTTTGAAATAATTAAGATTTATTCAAGATATAGGAATTTTTTTAATGAAATATGGAGCAAAAAAATATTGTAACATATTTAAAGTATTTGACTGATAACTAAAATACATTATGAAAATCTTTATAGCAGAATGATAATATTCTATGTACCTTTTCCCACATATGTTTCAGAATAATAAGAAATTGTTTACCTTCCTGCACACTGAATTAAATGAGTAGACATTCATTCATTGGGTTGCTTTAAGCTTTATTTAGTACTTTTGGACCAGAGTTTTCATGTTGTAACGTTCTAGATTTACTGTCCAGTATTTGAATTATTTTTACTGCTCAGCATATTCATCTGCTGAATCTGAATTATTAGAAAATATTTTAGCCCATATTTTACTCCATTGATTATGTTTTTTAGGTGAAATGCTGAATTTGTTTCTCTGTATTTTAACCTGCACATGCCTTGATACCAACTATTCTATAGTTGTATGAGTTTGACTAGTAATGCAGGTGAATTTTTGCATGGTCCTAAGTTCAGTTCTGTTCTTGGTTAGTATTTTTTTTATTTTGGGCTCCATCTTTTAGAAAATGTGTATAATCATTCCCTTTTCTGCTCTCATCAGCAGTTGTAACTCTTTTGGGTTGTCCCAGGACTCTCACTTATTGGTTCTACACTTTTGTAGATGGCATGCGTTTTATTTCATATCACTTCTCACGCCATCTCTTTTCCTGCTATCGTCTAGTCTAAAAGTTGTTTACTGTCTCATTCCTTTTGCACTTTCTCTATTAATATCATAGCTTCTTATCCAGATTTTAACACAGGTTTAATCCAATTTCGATACAATAATCATAGTTTAGCATTTTAGTTGTTTCCATCCCTAGCTGTTGTTGGTGATGTATTTTCCCACTACTCATCCAGTCCTGCGTAGGTCATTTGAAAGTTTTAACTGGTATTTTCCAAAATGAACACCTGAATGAAATATATTAACTTTTATTAATCAGATTATTGTTCAAGCTGAATACATTCTAATAAAACATCCATAGATTCTTTGCTACCATATTGCACAGTGGTTCCACTATGGGAATCTTCAATATCAAGATTTAATTATTATTATGTGCCGTATTTTCGTTAATCAAACTCTGATAATCCCAACACGTGCTTTACTTGGATCATTCTAGTGACACCTCCTGGCATCTGATATCACCTCTTCATATTTACAGTAATAATTGTAAAACCATGCTATATATGAGCCAATTAAATATTTTATTTTAAAGCTTACATGATAGGCAATGCAGCTTACTGGCACTTGCTATTTGTCTAATGCAGCTAAAGAGCTATTAAAAAGCAATCAAGAGCATAGTTTCATATGAACATTTAGCTGGATGAATAAAATTTCTTCATATTATATGTGTAGCTTGACTAGTTATTTAACGGTGTTTACAAGTATTACAAATGTTAATACTTACTCTGTTTATTGTGATCTTTGAAGTTCATTTTAAAGTCTAGTATCTAAAAAATGCTTCTATTAAAAAACAGTTTGTGCTGAACAATTTGCCATTTATACGTCTTCAGTAGCATTTATGGCTCTAGGCATATGATGTTTGTCATGCAGACACACTTGTCTCAACATCTCTTTTGTAGGTTTAATAGTGATATGTCAGCCTGCATCACAGTCAGTATTTAAGTGCTGGTTTGAGAGGCATCATTCTGCCACAGCCATGAAACACAGATGATTTGTGTTTTCACAGACTTTTTTGGGCTGTTTGTAACCTGTGAGTTAGTTGGGTAAGAGTGGAAGCTTCCTTTTTCTGCAATGACAGTAAGAAATATGTTTTATGCTGTAGTGTTTTGTGTGCTGAAGTCTGACAGCTTATATTTAAAGGGTGATGGTTTGTCATTGGCTATATGAGTGGGGGCAGTTCTAGTTCCTATTTAGAAGTTAGCTCTATAAAGATTTTCTACTGCAGCTCACACAGTGGTGGTATTAGACGTTTCAATTCCTGCCTCTTTTGAGTATCAGTTATAGGTCTTCAAGTCAATGTTATATTAATGAAAGATATATGCATGTGAGGGCGTGTGTATGCACAACACTCTCTATCTATCTATCTATCTATCTATTTATATGTAAGGACATAAAATGTATAGATTGTTAAACTCATCTGTACATGTTATAGCTATAGGATGGAGCAGACATTCATTATCTAACACTGGGAAAGATTTATTTACATTTCCATAGTCATTACAAGGATAGTAAACACACAAGGTAGTTAGATTATGTCTGTTGGTATTCATTGAAAGTGGGTAATGACTTGTTCCTTATTTGGCCACAGTTTTGCATATTGGGCTGGTTTTGTTTTGTGTTTTGGTGAGTCCCTTCACAAATTTCAGTTTTAGTTAAACTATTTAGGAGCTTGCCTATCAACTGTTTACTGCAAGAATCTGAAGCAAAGCAAAAATAACTGGGTGTCAATGGATCAAAATAGGGACAATTAAAAAAAATCACTCTTATAGACTTAGAAAGTTGTTATAATAACAGGTTTTACTTTATTATTCATTTTTGGAGGATATGAACTCAAATGTCGGTCATTATTTAACAAATGCAACCCTCAACAATTAAACAGAAAACCTCACATTTTATGAACAACTGACAAATAAGAGGCAAAATACAGACATTCTACACAATTCTCAACAGCTGAGAACTATGTTTAGCAGTGAGGTTTCCATTTTAACACAAGTTAAACTTCATAATGGCTATCTTGTTGGAAGGCAATTGTATATCTGTATTTCTGATGCAAAGATAGCATTCTTGCCTCTGGGTTTGGGTTTGATTTCAGCTGTGGACTGTTTTTTTTTTTTTTTTTTGCATCTATTGCTGGCTATTACTTATTCTTTTAAAATCACCTCAAGATTATAGGAGCAAGAGTTGAATCTGTTCTTGAACTGGAAGTGATAAGTGCAGATTTTTCCCAGTATTCCTGTCTTAGGTTATTCAGAAGCATGCCCAATTCACTCACCAGATTCATAGCTTTAATTTTTCCTTCTCCAAATTGGGAACACTGTCACTCATTATGCAGAGCAAATGGCCAAATTTGGAACACTTGCTAACAACTAAGAAAGCTTTCGTCATGATTAGAGTTGTTACTTTGCACATATAAAAAGTTCTATTTCACAAATCAACATGCTTTAGTAATATTATTTACCAAACATTACATTTCTTAACAATGAACATGTGGCAGACCTTTTCAATGGGGAATATTGAGGAATACGGACCTTTTAAGGGGATAAATTATTATTTCATTATATTAAAATATATGAAAGTCACTGCTTTGAGCCATTTCAGGATTATGTAAAGTAGGTGGGATTTATGCCCCAGATTCAGGATTTGTGTGCTAACAAGTTTATATTTGCATATGGTGATTTGATTACCTACTGAATAAGTGAACACTCATAAGAGTGCAGAAAAAAAGGTCAACCTTTTTAAATTGAATACAAAAACAAAAAACATAAAGAAACTGCATTTTATACTTCAGGGGGATACCACCCTTCTCCCCCATACCCCATGCCCGCTGGTAATTATATATACCTATACCAAGATCTCACTATATTGGTAAAAGGGCAAATTCCCAGACTCTGCAGTACCATGATCTTGTATACATTGCAGCCAGCAGATAGGAAAAAAGAATAAAAGGGCATTCACTCTCAGCTGTTACACCGTGCAATTTATATATTTAAAAAAAGTAAGTATTTTGAGGAAGTTTAGTGAATTGGGTGATATTTGATGGTTCATTTTGATTTGCTGCAACCTTTTTTTGCAAAGCAGAGAGATTTGATAGTGCAGCTATCAGTAATAATTTCACCTAGAGCTGTTTATGGTATCCGATTTTATTTCTCTTTTCAGGTATATGACAGCCATGGAAAACATATAGAACAGGTGGTATGAGTTAACAGATTTTGTACTAGCAAGAGAAATCAGCAAATCACTGACTCTTTAGTTGCAGAAAGAAAGACACCTCTCAAGAAGGCAATGTGCAAGTCTTGGGAATACCTTTTTGATCTGAAGGAAGTGTAGCGCACCCGCAGGTGTAGCTGAAGTAGATATGGGTTCCTTCCTACCTGACTCTGGTGACACCCCTTTTTTTAGTCCAACACCCCAAGGTGGCAAGTGAACAGATTTTATTCTAGGAGACACTTTAGTTTTAAAGGGCAGTAACACAACAACAAACAAATTATTTCAACAGTGCACCAGTTAGCAGTAACGCAGAGTGAGATATGCATGCAGTGAGACCATAAATTCACCCCCTTCCCCAGAACTCAACAGAAAAGGTCTTGACATTCAAACATGCAGAACAAAGGCAATATCAATGAGCAGTAAAGCTTTTATAATGCAGCAATACAAACATGGAAAAAATGCAATGTCATTGAGTGAAAAAAAGGGTTATAATACAACAGTACAGATATGAAAAAGATGCAATGTCATTGAGCAGTTGTTAAATAAAAACAAGGATAACAACACAGGAGGCTCAGATGCAAAAGTTTACTGGTGTACACCAGGAGGCAAAAAACGTACAAGTACAGAATTTTGTCTGACATGATGCAGGAAGTACACAATTTTATATAGGCTTAACACTCAAGCTGTGCCCACCTTACTGACGTGGTTAGTCACAGGGCACCTACATCACTATGGTCTACAATATTCTATTCATAAGAAAAAGCTGATGTTATATATTTTAAAAGTTTTCCCATGGGAATAATACAACCTTGCAAAGCACCTGGTCAGTTATAATGTCTTTCTGTAAATGTTACTCCTTCAAGGTTTCAGGCCTGCTCGAATACAATAGTTGGTTCAGTCTTGTAATACACTTCTTTGTTCTTCTTGCAACATTACTTCAGCAGCTGTGTCTTATCTTGGTAACATTCACAAAGCCAATTATCCCAGAGGAAGGAAGAAGATTTTCAATGCTTTATACATTTAATTTCCTCCTGACCCAGCAGATAATCATTAGTGAAAAACATAAGCTTGCTGAGCTGGCTACTGCCAGGGTCAGAGTTCAAATACACTGCAGCTCCAAAGCTTCAAGCAATTACATGTAAAATCATTCTTATTGCCATATTGTTAATAGAATAAAATGCATTATATACTTTTTGCTTTTTAACTAACACTTTATATGTGTTCAAATACATATTTTTCTAACATTTTCCTCCCTTTTAATACTTTTTATTCTATTCTGAAATATAAACACTGTTATATCGTCCCCTAGCCTTCTCCCTTAAGGACTTTCAACTAGGCAAGTCATTTAGTTTATACTTCGGAAAGAGTTTCATCTGAAATCAATTGTTCCAATTCAATGTCTTGGTACAAAGTTTCAGTTACAGATATATCAATAAAATCTTTGATCAATCTTTTCATGCAGGGGATCCCACAACAGCCACATGCTCCCAATAGGAGCAGACCAACACAAATAGCAATCAAGATGTTCATTAGGATGAAACCCCACCCACCAAACAGACCCTGGAAAAAGTTCATCAGTGGATTTGGGCCTGATTCAGTCATGGCCGATACTTGCTGTATTACCTCTATGTGGTCATTAATTTCATGTCGATTGTCTGGTATAAACGCACAGCATTCTTCTTTGATAAGCACACACATACCACCTCTCGCCGCTAGGGTGAAGTCAAGAGCCATTTGATTTTGTAGAGCAACAGTTCTCATTGCATTCAGTTCATCAGTCACTAGTTCGAGAGCAGAAAAAGTTGCGTTACTCATTACTTCGAGAAGTTTCGACAACTTTCTCAACTCCCAGATCGATTTGACTGCTCCATATGCTGGAAGTATTCCAGCCCAGGATATAACACTGTCACTCAAGTCCATATGAGTCAATTTTTCTTGATCTTTTACGGAATGATGGTCCTTCCAACCAGCTTCGATTTTTCCCACTGGGTTCACAGGTTTTCCGATTGGACCTTCAGGTTTCCGGGCTACATCTCTCACATTTCGTATCTTACCTAGAGGTAATTCTGCAGTATGCCTTATGGCGGAACCAGATAACCCAAAAAACAACTGCGGGACCAATTCTGAGGTAGCCATTTGTATGCCTTTTTCCCACAAACAAAATAACAGTTTTCTACTTTAGTACTGATGCGGGTTAATTCTGAATGAAACATTTTCTTGTCTATAACAGACAATTGTTTATGTAAAACAGGATTTCTCTGCACATCACTTAATGTTGTTTTCATTAAACTCAAATATGAATCATAATTTGTGTTACAAACAGTGCCTTTATCTTTAGCTTTAATATAGCATTTGTAAGATATGGTTATACTACAGTTACTCCAACCCACTTGAAGTGTATCATTTTTGTAAAAACATACAATTCCCTTTTGTGTAATAGGCAAATACAATGCAATTTTGTCCTGTGATCTTACAGATCCTGTATCAAAAAGTAAATTCTCCCAAGTCTCATTTATCCCCAAGGGGACAGCGGACATCAACAGTCCTCCATATGCTGTTGGTATAGCAGTACAAATCCAGCAATTTGAAATGTTCATAGTCTCTACATATACACGGTTCATAGCTAGGTATGTGTTAAAGTTTGGATGCCAGTCTATAGACAGTTCATCACGTCTCTCCACTTTCACTTGTGTGGTTACATGTAGGAAAAAACACAACAAAAGGTAGGTCATCACAATTATAGTCAATAAATGCATAGTCAGCAAGATGATTAAACAACATCTTTGGGGTTGATCTGTATTTTTACTCGTTTTGCTCTTGGCCATCCTGCCTTTGTTGTGTATCAGTCACAAAATGTTTATCAAGTTGAAAATTCTTTACCGGTTTACAGTGCGTCAGATGGACCCAGGATGACCTCTCAGCAACTTTGACTGCAGTAGGCGTCGCCAACAGTACCTGGTACAGTCCTTCCCACTTTGGACTCACCCAATTCTTCCTCTTCGTAACCTTCAACCACACCAGGACCCGAGTCAGCACTGCTTCCAGCGGTCTGGTCTGTCTTTTATCTGAAAAAGAGTTCAACTGCAAAACAGTTTTATTTGTTAACAGTTTCCTCATATAGCTAGCTAATGAGCTGTCAGCCTCTAGTTCTGCAAGCATGAGAGCTTTCCATTGTGGCACATAATATGCCCTTCCAAATATCACTTCAAAGGGGGTCAAACCCTTTACGTTTGGAACTGTTCTCATGTTCAGCAGTGCCAGAGGCAAACAGCAAATCCAGTTCTTCTGTGTTTAAACACTAACTTCCTCAACTTGCTTTTTAAAATTCCATTGTACCTTTCCACCAGTCCTGCAGACTGTGGGTGGTAAGCACAATGATTCTTCAAGGAGATCCCAAAGAATCTCCCAAGTTGGTGAATCATCTGATTAACAAAATGTGTCGCATTGTCACTATAAATTCTTTCCGGTATGCCAAATCTAGGAATTATTTCTTTTATTAGGGCCTTTGCCTCTGTTGCTGCATCCGGATTTTTAGTTGGAAAAGCTTCTACCCATTTGGAAAACATGTCTATAATTACTAAACAGTATTTTTTCCCTTCACATTTATTCAATTCTATGAAATCCATACAAATAGTGTGGAACGGATATGGTGGTATAGGGAAACTCCCTTGCTTGGGTTTGAATGCCCCTTGTGCATGATGCTTGTTACAGATATGACATGCTGCACAAAATTTTTGTGTATAGTTTGTGAATCCATATGTTTGGAATATTCGATTTACTAACTGTACCATCCACCCTGTTGAGACATGGCACTGCCCATGGCTCAACAAAGCTGCATATCTAAATAAATTAGACGGCAATATTGTTTTTTTCTCTTTGGAGACATACAGTCCATTTTCGAGGATTGCACCTCGTTTCCCCCATTTCTGTTTCTCTGCCTTTGTAGTTAATGTCTGCATCGTTTTTAACATTTCTAGATCTAAAATCTCAGAGGGCTGTAATTCCTCGGTTAAAAGTAAAGTTTCTGAGTCTGAGGCTGCTTGCTTTGCAGCTGCATCAGCTTTTGCATTTCCTTTTGAAATTCTATCCTGTTGTTTTGTATGAGCTAAACATTTACAAATAGCTACTTTAGTAGGTAACTGAATGGAATCTAACAAGTTCAAAATAAGTTGCATGATTAATCGGTTTACCATTAGATGTTATCATTCCCTATTTTTCCATTGTTGTGCAAAAACATGCACTGTAGAGAAAGCATACTGACTATCAGTATATATGTTCACACATTTATCTTTCGCTAGAGTGCAAGCCCGTGTTAAGGCTATCAGTTCTGCTGCTTGAGCAGACAGGTTATGCTGTAAGGCTTGGGCTTCTAAAATCACTGTATCTGTGACTACTGCATATCCTACTAGATTTTTCCCTGTAGGACCCTTTCTGCATGAGCCATTCATGTAAAATGTCACCTCGGCATCATCCAAGGGCATATCAGTGAGGTCTTGTCTGGGCAAAGTTATTTGCTCAATTTCCTGCAGGCAGCTGTGCGGTGTGCCATCCACAGGGGTTGGAAGTAACGTTGATGGATTTAATGTTGTACAATGTTCAATTACCATATGAGGTTGGCTCAGCAGTATGGTCATACATGAAAGATGTCTAGCAGGAGATAGATATGCTATTTTTTCTTGCAGTAAAATTATCGTGACTGCATGAGGCACTCTCAATGTGAGAGGGTGGAATAATACCACTGAGGCCGAAGCCTGTACTGCCATTGCAGCTGCGACTACTGCTTGCACACAGTGAGGCAACAATCATGCCACTGGGTCTAACTGTGATGAATAGTAAGCTATGGGGCGTTGCTTATCCCCATGCTGTTGCGTCAGAACTGACGTCATGTATCCCTGTTTACAATCTACGGTCTGAAAAAATCTTTTGTGGTAATTTGGAAGTCCTAAAACTAATGATGAAGCTATCAATTGTTTTAGTCTACAGAAAGCTGTTTCTGCTTCAGGTGTCCATTGTAATACATCTTGTGCTGCCATTGGTGTTTTATATATTAAATCAGCCAGTGGAGCAGATTCTAAAGCATAATTTGATATCCAGTTTCGACAAAAATTAGTCGTTCCCAAGAAGGACATCATTTCCTTCTTGGTTGCTGGTTTAGGTGCCTGTAAAATTGCTGTTTTTCTGTCTTCATCTAATATTCTATCTTCATTGGATATTACATATCCTAGGTATCTAACCTGTTTTCTCCAAAGTTGTAACTTATTTTTGTTTACTTTGTGTCCCTGTGCTGCTAAAAATTTCAATAATGCTATCGTATCCTCTCTGCATTGATGCTGGGTGGGGGCTGCTAGCAAAATGTCATCTACATAAAGTAGAATCTGACTACCTCCTGGTGGGGTAAACCCTGCCAGGTTGCTTGCCATTTCTTGTGCAAATATCGTTGGACTTTCACAATATCCCTGTGGTAGCTGAGTATAGGTATATCTTTTACCCTGAAATGTAAATGCAAACCAATACTGGCTATCAGGATGTATAGGTATTGAAAAGAAAGCGTTGCTTATATCTACCACAGTGAAATATTTTTGTTGTGGCTTCAAATCATTCAACAAGGTGTGTGGGTCTCGCACCGTAAGTATTTGGGTATTATTGCATTGTTTACAGCTTGTAAATCCTGTACCATCCGCCATTCCCCATTTGCTTTTTTAACAGGAAATAGAGGGGTGTTACATGGTGAATCAAGAGATTCTACCAGTACTCCTTCCTTGAGTAATGCTGCTATTATAGGCTTGATTCCTTGCTCTGCATCTTTTCTCAAGGGGTATTGTCTTTTCTGTGGTCTAAATGCTGATTTTGGTGTAATAGTTACTGGTCCTGCTGTTTGAATAAGTCCTACATCTGATTTGCCTGTTGACCAAAGAATGTTTGGTATGTCACACAAGGCTTTTTCTTCTTCTTCTAATAAGAATGCTAATCAGCTGTCTTCACTAGTTTGTAAGTGTACAGCTGGGCGTGTCTGTGTTAGCCAATTCAGTTTCTGTTTTTGTACTCCCTGTTCTGATAATTCTATCTCAGTTTGTTTTTCCCATCTTGTTACTTTTTCTCCTAAGTCCGCCCATTTCACATCCTTATTCTTTGTCAAGCTGACATGTGGTAGTCGATTAGATTTGTACAGTGTCATGAATTCCTGAGGTAGTGAACAGCTTACTACACTGTTTCCCTCAGTATCCCAATACAAGGTTCGTAATACTAATCTGTTAGCAGGATTTTTGAATAATTCTTGCTCATATTCTTTATCAGGTCCTGGCATGCTACAGTAGTATAGAGTACAATGTAACAAATGCTGTTGGTCAGTGTCAAGGGAGGGGGCCTTACTGATGGCCACATTCATCAGTTCCTCGGTTACTGCCCCTGGACCAGTCGTAACTAGGTCCTGGCTGTACCAGTAAAAAGTTTCACCCTCCGGTCGCACCACGAAAGTATCCATTTGTCTTTGTGCCTCCATACCCTGCATAGTGGGAACTACCGCTATGCCAAATATCTGCATAAGATCTCTTCCCAGTAAGTTTACTGGGCATTTTGCAGAAACTACAATTTTACTTTTCTGAGTCATACCCGAAACAGGGTCAGTTACTGCTATATCATGGGAGAGTGGCTCCCTATATAGCTGTCCATTTGCTGCTTTCACTAATATATAATCAGGTGATTCAGAATATTCTGGTAACTTTGAAGGGTGTATCAAAGTCTGTGACGCTCCTGAGTCACACAGGAATTTAACTTCCCTTCCACCAGAAGGGTAACTTTCGGTTTTGTGTCTGCCAGATAGAGCTCCAAGCTCAGTAATGCCAAATCTAAAATTTCACTTTCTTCATCCTCTACATCTGCTTGCACTTCCTCTGTTCCTTCCACTATATTTACATTTGTCCTTTGTTTGTTAGCCTTTCCTGATGATTTCTGACTTTCATCACTATCATATAGTCAGTCCTCATCACCCTTGCTTTCTGTAGTCACCTTTTTATTTAGCCTGCAATCCCTTGCTAAATGTCCTTTCTTTGCGCACTTAAAGCACTCGCCTTTCTTTTTTCTCTCTTCAAAATCTTCTGACCTTTTGTCAGATTGTCTATTTCCCTGGGCATTTTTCTTACCCTTTTTACCTGACTATACTACAAAGACCTCAGCTCCGTCTTCAGCTGTGAAGACCTGTGTCTTCTTTTTCTTTTTACTATTAAAGTGTCTTTCAGCATGTCTAGCATATTCAAGTAAGGCTTGTAGCCTACTTGTTCGATGATCTATCATATGCTTTGTAATATAGCTACTGATAGGTGCAATGCAACCTTTCAAAAACGCATGTTTCAGTTGCTGTTCATACGAGGTATCATGTGTCTGATTTTCAGGAATAGCCATACCACTATGGTTATTGAAACATTCCAATAATCTACCATAGTACCCATCTACAGTTTCATTATCTTGCTGTATGCATTGGTTAATGCAAGTCCAGTCTGCTCTAGGTTTCCATTTTTCAGAAATTCGGTCTGTAAGACCTTTCACTCTGTTGTCTAGTTCTGCGTCACTATGTGGGAGTGGTTTAAGCTCTGCATTACGAGGATTCCAGGTGCCACAAATCATGTGCCAGTCTGGACCCACAATCTGTCTAACTACCTTTTCCACTTCTTCCCCATTCAAGTGGTAACTTAGTCTCATACCTTGTAAATCTTGTAAAAACTTTGTGTAATTAACGTTTGGATGAGGGATTCCCTCTGTAGCTTTCTGAATATCCTCTGGTGTCCATGGTCTGTATAAAAGAAGAGTTGGGTCCTGCCCTTCCTGTCCTGCCTGAGGATTTGGTACCTCGATTAGTGGACAGATTTCTTCCTCACTCTCCTCTAGTGTGTTTATCCCTACTTGATATAAGTCTGTGTCCCCAAGTGTTTTACGTGTCCGGGACCTAGTTTCAATAGGATCTCTAACAAATGGTTTTAGTGTTCTTGTGACTTCAGGATAACGTGGAGGTGGACCAGCTTGTCCTCCTGCTTCATATCCTGAAAAAGGCATTGGAGGGGGCGGAGGAGGAGGAGCCGTCGCTATTACTGTATTATTATCCTCTTTATCTAAAAATAACGTCTTAGCATTTTTAGTTTTTTGTTCCCTTCGGTTTACTTCCTCAATCCACCTATGTGCCTGAGGAATGCCTAATTGCTGTTGTTTTTTTGCTTGACCTTCTGCGTCAGATTTAAGCTGTTTTAAAAGTTTAACTAATGAAATTTTATTTAATTTACCGTCAAATCCGTATTTATTAACCCATTTTGTATAATACCTTACATTATCAGCCCGTTGTAATTGCATATATTTTGCGTCTTCAGTTAGGGGCAGCTCCTGCGATGTTTTAGTGCACTGATTTCTCATTCTAAAAGAAAATGTTACGTAACCCTTCTCACCACGTGGTATTTCAGTTCCTTACACAGTTTATCTAGAATAACTGCCTACCTTATTCTATTTCCCTGATTCCTGACAAAATATACAGTAATTTCCCTTTGTCCCTGATCTGTATTACAAATCTTCTGACAATAGTATTTACTGCAACCTAGTCCCTGATCTAAAACAGAAAAAAGGCAAATATCTTCCTACCTGAGCCTCCTGAGTCAACCAGTTCAAGACCGCTCTTCGGCCGCAGATCAGAAAGTGGCCAGCCTCTCAAAACAACAATTCAGTTGGAGGTCTTTTATGTTTCAAGAAGAACCGTTTTGGTAGCTTCTCTTGCGCAGTGTTCGACCACCGTTACACTCTGATCTGTAGCTGTCTGAGGGTTTCTGGTTCAAGGAGGACCAAACTGTTAAATAAAAAACAAAGATAACAACACAGGAGGCTCAGATGCAAAAGTTTACTAGTGTATACCAGGAGGCAAAAAACGTACAAGTACAGAATTTTGTCTGACATGATGCAGGAAGTACACAATTTTATATAGGTTTAACACTCAAGCTGTGCCCACCTTACTGACGTGGTTAGTCACAGGGCACCTACATCACTATGGTCTACAATATTCTATTCATAAGAAAAAGCTGATGTTATATATTTTAAAAGTTTTCCCATGGGAATAATGCAACCTTGAAAAGCACCTGGTCAGTTATAATGTCTTTCTGTAAATGTTACTCCTTCAAGGTTTCAGGCCTGCTCGAATACAATAGTTGGTTCAGTCTTGTAATACACTTCTTTGTTCTTCTTGCAACATTACTTCAGCAGCTGTGTCTTATCTTGGTAATATTCACAAGGCCAATTATCCCAGAGGAAGGAAGAAGATTTTCAATGCTTTATACATTTAATTTCCTGACCCAGCACATAATCATTAGTGAAAAACATAAGCTTGCTGAGCTGGCTACTGCCAGGGTCAGAGTTCAAATACACTGCAGCTCCAAAGCTTCAAGCAATTACATGTAAAATCATTCTTATTGCCATATTGTTAATAGAATAAAATGCATTATATACTTTTTGCTTTTTAACTAACACTTTATATGTGTTCAAATACATATTTTTCTAACAGCAGTAAAGATTCTTGAAGGCAGTAATACTAACATGAGCAAAATGCAATGTCACTGAACAATAAAGATTTGTAATGCAACAATACAAATATGAGAAAATGCAATGCCACTGAACAATAAAGAATCTGTAAGGCAACAGTACTAACACCCTCTATCCCCTTGATCAATCTAACCAGACCAACTGTGAGACATTCTATTGTATCCTGTTCACTGGCCTGTGACTACTTACAGTCTTACTGCTGGCATGATGGGGCCCAAGGTTGGAGCTCATATGGATCCCAGCTATTTGTAATCCACAAAGCATTTAGGGAGGATTCACAATCTTATAAAAGTATAAAAATGACGGCCAAAAGCCTCTCACCACTCCATCAAGAATATCCCAGCGACCAGGCACAGCAGTTCCTCCGTCGAGAAAAATGGAAAATCACCCCCTAGAACTCTGGTAGTCATCTATGGCATCTCTGCACTAGGCCCAAGGGAACTCTTTTTCTTGCTGAATCATCTGCAGGTGTGGAATTACTAGTTTCAGACTTCTCTCCTGAATCCACAAAATACCATCATCCATGATTTCAACAAGAAACAGACACAAACTGCTACCTCACTTCTCAGTCCCAAAACACTATAAGAAAAAAAATCCAGTCATGCTGCAAGGCCGTTTTCCCTTCAGCTAGTCTTTCAGTCTTCCCTCCTTCAGCTAGTGTTCCAGTCCCCTCTCTTTCACTTTTGAAATTGTCTTTTATATTCTTGAAAAGGAGCTCTACCTTGTGGTATACCGGAAAACTGCAGTCTATTACTTCTACATTGAAATACAGTGGGAGCTACACTCTTCCCCACTTGAAAATATTGGGTCCCCCCAAGTCAAAGGTAGATTAGGAGCAAAAATTTACAAGCAGTAATGCACCATCAGCTGAATAATATTTTTACAATCAAAAGGCACATTCCACCAAGTGTAATCAACCTTATGCTTAACTTGGGATGGGATGTCACCACTGAAGTAGGAGGCATAGGGCTCATATGCGCAGGTTCCTGCATACTATGTCCCAAACTGTCACATGTAAATCTCTGAGGGGGCCGAATCAGTCTCTGCGGTTTTGGTTCAGAAGAGATAACTAAAGAATTTTGCTCGGGAGGTTTGTCACTCAGCACATTCAATGTCCAGTTCTTCAGTAGGCATTTTGTCTACTTCAAAGATCTCCTTTTCTATAACTTCACTTTCTTTTTCCATAATGGTATGACTGTCCTCAGCACTATTTTCTGAAGTTTGCATAGCAAGCCTCCATCAGTATCAGGTTTTGCAATAGGTACAGAAACACCACTTAGTCTATTGTCAGGTCTGGGCTGTTCAAAATGACAAGGAATGAATTCCGGTGCATTTACATTGAGATTACAGCTCATGGGGTCTCGAACACCCTCATAAAAAAGCCCACTGAAACCCCAGTCATCGTCACTATCCTCCTCTCCTTCAGCAGGAGGAAGCATGGGCTCTTGAACATTGGAGAGGATATTTCCTCTCTGTCTTAGTCTTCTGGATCGCCTTGAGTTAGGCTTCCTCTGAGACATTCTGGGTTCCAGATTCATGAGTCTCACTGATTTTGCCAAAGGCATTATGTTGTTGCGGTGCCAGGTTTTGATGGCCTCTTCTTTCCCCTCAGGGCAAACTTGGTAGACAGGGATATTAGGTAGCTGAGAACAAATGATGTAAATTTCAGACCCCCAGCAGTCAGATAGTTTATACTTTCCTTGTAGTCCCAAATTCCTCAAAAGGACACTGTCCCCTGGTTGCAAATCATGCATCTTCATTTTTTTGTCATAGTGAGCTGTGTTTCACTGATGTCTTTGTCCTGTTGATTTTTCAGCTAGCTCATAGACCAGTCTGAGGTTCTTCTTGAGTCTCTCCACATAACTGCCATGAGATCGCACTGGTGTATCATCAGCTGAGACTCCAAAGGTGACACCAACAGGAAGACGAGTTTCTCTTCCAAACATTAGGAAGTAAGGCAAGAACCCTGTAGCATAATTTTTAGTACTGTTGTAGGCCTGCACCACTGTGGCTACATGTCTACTCCATTGACTCTTCTTCTCAGCAGATAGTTTCCCCAACATATCTAGTAAAGTTCTGTTGAAACACTCTGGCTGCGGATCCCCTTGAGTATGATAAGGAGTGGTGTGACTTTTTTGAACTCCCAAAAGAGTAAGTAGTTCATGGACAAGCTTGCTCTCAAAATCACGTCCTTGGTCAGAGTGTATCCTTTTTGGCAGGCCATAGTGCACAAAGAACGTATCAACTAGTAGTTTTGCCACTGTAATAGCTTTCTGATCGCTAGTGCGAAATGCTTGAGCATATCGGGTATAGTGGTCTGTTACCACCAGCACATTACTGATCCTGCCTTCATCCGGTTAATTGCATAGAAAATCTATACAGACCAATTCCATGGGTCCACTGCTCTCCTTTTGACCCAATGAGGCAGCTCTGGTTGGCAGAGTCTTTCTCTGAATGCAACAAAGAATGTACAACAATAATCCTCAACATCTTGCTTCATGCATGGCCAGTAGAACCTGTTTCGTACCAGACCCGTAGTTCTGTCATAACCAAGATGACCATATTCATTATGCAATGACCAGAGTACTACTTCTCTATACTTCTGAGGAAGCAACAATTGCCATTTTTCACTGCTGAGTGCACTTGGAGATCTCCTATACACTAGTCCATTCTGTATCTGGAGTCTGTCCCATTCTTTGGCCAAAAGTCTAACCAAAGGATGAATATCTGTGTGAAGCACATCAGTTTGTTTCTTCTCTAAAGCAGCTACCTCTAGCTGACCCAAGGTGTCTTCTCTTTGATCTCTCCTGAGGTCACTGTTACTCAAAGCTGGTAGCAACGAAGCCTGTAAAGTGACCAGATTACAGTAGGCTTGGGGTATGCTTGCTGCAGACAGACCCAACTTCTGGGCCCAACATTCAGTGTGTTGATAGCAGGTTGCAATCTGACACATAGATCTCACAACTGGCGCTGGAATTTCCACCCATTCAAATGTCGGGGTGTAAATCTCCATGAGGTCATCTGGACAGACCATCAGCATCTCCATTTTAGTGTCCTGGGCGATATTTCAAACTGAAATTATAGTTGCATAGAGCTGCCATCTATCTGTGGCCAGTAGCATCTAGCTTTGCAGTGGTCTGGATGTATGTCAGAGGGTTGTTGTCATTCTGCACTTCAAATTCAGCCCCATAGAGATAGTCATGCAGCTTGTCCACTGCCGCCCACTTTAAGGCAAGGAATTCCAACTTGTGCACAGGATAGTTTCTTTCTGTGGGGAATAAACTCTGACTGATAAAAGCCACAGGTCTCAGCTTCTTATCATACTCCTGGTAAAGGACTCCCCCTAAGCCATCCCTGCTAGCATCCACATATAAAGAGTATGGCTTTGTTGAGTCAGCATATGCCAGCACAGGGGCATGTGTGAGGCAATACTTAAGCTGTTCAAATGAAGCCTCACACTCAGGAGTCCAGCGACTCTCGATGAGTTCTTTAGAGCCTCTCAGTCCCTTGGGCATCTTCACAAGGATATCTTCATCTGTTTCATCTTTCTCATCATTTTGGAGCAAAGGGTTGAGGGGTCTTGCTATCTTTGAAAATCCTTCCACAAACCTTCTATACTAACTGCAGAACCCAAGGAAATATTGCAGCTCTGTGATAGTTTTGGGTTTGGGCCAAGATGTTACAGCTTTAACTTTGCTGGGATCTGTGGATATCCCATTTTCAGACACTACATGTCCCACATAGGTCACTGAAGGTTGGAAAAACTTGCATTTGGCCTTCCTTCTCAATCCTGTCCAATACTTTCATTAGTCTTTCTTCATGCTCCCCTAGGGTGCTCCCAAAAACAACAATGTCATCCAAGTAGACTAAGACTTCCAGGAGATGCATGTCTCCAACTGTTCTTTCCATGATTCTCCAGAAAGTTGTTGGTGCATTTGATAAACCTTGAGGTAGGTGATCAAACTCAAAAAATCCCAAAGGGGTGATGAAGGCAGTCTTCTCTTTATCTTCTGGGTGCATAGGGATTTGATAATATCCACTCCTTAAGTCTAGCACACTGAAGCACTTACTGCCCACAAGGCAATTTAGAGGATTTTCAATCCCAGGAGTTGTGTACTGGTCTGGAATGGTTCACTGATTTAGAGTATGATAGTCAAAACACATGCAAATTGACCCATTCTTTTTCCTTACAATGACAATGGGAGAGGTATATGGACTTCTTGACATTCGAATTATCCCTGCGGCTTTAAGCTCTTCCAAATGTTTTCTTAAGTCCTCCAGATCACCTGGAGCTACTCTTCTGGAACGTTCCCTGAAAGGCCAGTCCTCTTTCACTCTTATTCAGTGTTCTGCACTCTTTGCACAGCTAACATCCAGTTCACTGGTAGAAAAACAATTTTTCTTTTCATTAGTAGCTCTTTAGCTCTAGTTACCCATTCAAAAGGCAAGAGGCCATCTCCTATATCAATATCTTCCAGTGGTATTGTGTGACCTTGTGGTGTATCGGAAAACTGCAGTATATTACTTCTACAATGAAATACAGTGGGAGCTACAGAAGTAAAATAGCTATTTACATCCTTTTAAGATACTGAGTCTCAGACACACTATTATAGATTGGTGTGAAGTTTGGAGTCAATGAGTAGATTCATATTTAGAGGGTTATGGATTCCAATTAGGAGGGTAGATCCCTTTTTAAGCTGGTCATTGGAACAAGGTTGCTTGCAATGACAATGGCTTATCCAGAGTATGGCACATGTAGCCTTGAGGCCACTGTTTCAAGAGGCTTAACATTTCCCCGCTTGCTTATTCCTGGCAGAGACACATGGAGGTGACATCTGCCCTATCAATGTGGTTAGGAAGGTTCACAGTTTATTCAGTGGTCCAGGTGAAGGTCTTCTTCAGCAGTGCCTGCTGATCAAGGTTCACACTGTTGACATGGCAGCTATCAAGGAATGGATCCTATCCCAAATGCTGCATTTACTAACCTACTGACCATTGCTAAATGAAGCCCATCACTTTACATAGGTTTGGCCTGGCTTTGATATGCCCAGAAACTCCATAGACACATTACTCTCAACAAGTGTTTAATTGGAAGGAGCATCATGATGACACATGGTTAGGAGTTATGATTGTTATTTCACAGGTGTCTGTGTCAGGTGAGTTGGGACAGATAGGACATTACACAATCCCTGTTAGATTTTTAATAGTGGTAAACACTTATGGCCTTCATGTCACTTTGCTCCTGTTGTTCTCACTGTGATGAAGGGCATATAACTGCAAAACTTAGGCTGAAGGATGTCTTCAGTTCAATAGCTGTCTTTGCTATTCTTTCAGACAGAGTTATGTCTTCCTTTTATGGCTTCTAGGTATCTAATCAGTTTGGATTGGGAATTCCTTAACCATTCCCATATTATCAGATGTTTTAGTTCATTCATTAAAGATGACCAGATCCTTAGATTACCCAATAGTTGTTACTGGGATTTTCATTGTTTTTCTATTTTTTAATTAAATTAGTCTTATCCACTGAAGGGGTCAATCGGTAGGAATCTAAGATTTGCAGGCAGGAGGGAGTTGTGAGTTAAAGATTGGACAAGGCAATATATGAGGTTAGAAACATCGAAAATGCAAAACACTGAAAACCCAAAACAATGAAACTTCAGAAGATTGAAATTATCTTCATAACATTGAAAACTACATCACATATGTAAATAAGATCCCGCCACCTATAACAACACCTAACAAACACACTTTCTAGTACATTTTTGCAGGGGGGCTTGTGGGGGGCTCTGTCCCTCACACCCACCATAAATTAAATATACCAACTCCAAGATCGAACTACAGTGGAAAAAAAGTTAAGTTCCTAACCTCAGTATATGGCGATCTTGGAGTTGGTATACTTAATTTACAGGGTGTGCAGGGGGGCTTTCCCCACTGCAGAAATGTAGTAGAAAGTGTGTTTGTTAGTTAGGTGTTGTTATAGATGAAGCGGATGTTATTTACATGTGCGTTCTATCTTTCAGTGTTATGAAGCACACTTTCAGTGTTCTGGGTGTTCATTGTTTTGAGTTTTCAGTGTTTTGGGATTTCAATGTTTTGGTCTCAATGTTTTGAATTTCAATGTTATGAAATTTCAATGTTTTGAAGTAGACACACACACACACACACACACACACACACACACACACATATATATATATATATATATATATATATATATATATATATATATGTAAGCCCAGGCCTCTCCCACCCATATTTTTGGAGGACCAGGAGATGATTGGCTAAGAATAATTTATTTATGCTATTGGAATTCTTGTCCCCATATTAAAAAAGCGTATGGGTTAGGTTTCTAGCCCTTCTGATCTTTCTAGGTAAGTCTTCCCAAAGACGGCTGAGTTGTTTGACAGAATCATCCAATATGCAGTAGCTTACATTGGACTAAATAGATAGTTTAATAGATAGTCACCAAACTATAGGCTGTTAGTTAGCTCTGTCTAACTGGTAGCTGCTAATGGATTGGGTTGTGTGTTAGCATACCTCTTCAACTGTACAGATTTTTACAGAATGTCCAGATTTTGACCTCATGTTTATGTTCCTCATAGCATGTGTGTTTTTCTGGCAAATCACTGAGGACTGAAGTCATAAAATAATGATATACATTTGAATTTCAGACTTTATATCCTTCAAAAAAATCAATGCTAACACACATTCTGTTATATTAGCAACTTTTTAAGTTTATAACAGTAATATTTAAAATTTGTCCCTGTTTTGGGGCCATTGTCCACTGATTATTTTCCTGATTTTTTGCACTAAGATGTTAAGAGGCGTGTGTGTTGGGGGGGGGGGGGTATTTTTGACCTTATGTATCTCATTGGGAGAAATTTGTTACTAACTATTCAGAGGAATTCAATTTGGTGGCAAGTGATTATAGTACTTATGCTCTGTGGTCTACAGTATTCACTTGGTTATATGTGATAGCACTACTCATTAGAGAACTGATGGGGTTATGAAAATGGCGTCATGTATCCACAGTGGATGATTCTGTCTTAATTTGGATGTTTTGGTTCTTAAAAGATCAAGCTGTCTTGTGTTGTTGGATGCTTCTAGACAGAACTTTAACCCTGTTAATCACACCTCTTTGGTGGATTATCACTCTTAGATGACCTTGCTTCTTCAGTCCCAGGTCAGACTGATTTTGAATGGAAGACTTAGATCTGTCTACTTATTTAAAGCCATAAGCACCCTATACCTCTCAGGTATCAGTTTCTCATCCCATTCCTTCATATGGGTCAAACTGTGAACTTAGCCAGAGATGGCCAGTCCATTTACTTAATTAAAAGGATAGGCAGATGATCATCAAGAACCTTTTTGAGTTTATCCTTTATGGTACATTGAGGATGAGTTTATATCCAGGATATCGGGTAAAGTTTTATGCAGTCTAAATTTGGCATTTTTGTCTTGGATGTCATAGACCATACCAGACTGTTTATACCAATAATGAGCCTGGGAAGCCTCAGAGTGGTGATTGTGCATATCAAGAGTCAGAGAGTTTAAGTTACTAAGGACCTTGGTATTTGTTATTCTACTTTGGTGTTTTTTCTAAAGCTTGAGGTCAATGATTGCAGTGCCATGAAATGGGGAGGGACAGGCTGCTCAGGTGTCCATTCTGGTGGGTAGCTGTTGCACCCCCCCCATTTCATTCCCCCTTTTTCCTTTCCTTGGGTAGTATACATTTCAGGAATGTAGAGGGATCTGTCATCAACACTGCATTTGGACAGTGGACAGGTTTTTCTGAAGGGGCACTGAAGGGAGGCCAGTTGGTTTGAATGGAGGAGTCCAGACCAGTGTGGTCAGTCAGTCATGCTACTTAGGCTTGTGAACTGCATTTATATGGGTGTATGAGTTGTGCTATAAATGTTGCATTCTGACCAGTGAGATTCAGTCATAATAACTGCTATGTGTGCTTTAATTTACTTCTCAGAATGACATTGAAGTGCCCACTGTCTTTTGTGGGAAAGAGTGGTATCAAGTGACAAATGAACATTTTGTTTGAACTGTGATGTTTAACATGTTTTTTTACAAGGCTTAGGATGCAATCACTGACATTACAGTACAAATTTACAGATCTCTACTACATGGAATTAATTCAGTTACCTCAAATTTATTCTTATTGATCTATTTTACGGTTCATTTGTTGTCAAATGAATCTCCAGGATCCAGCAATACCAGTACATTTAGTTTTATGTCTCAATCTCTTTCCCTGTCTCTATTTTTCTCACTCAACTTAAAGACAGTTTCTGCATTCGTCCAGAAAGGTTTTTCTTTTGTAACTTCACTGGGGTCTGTTTTTCCTGATGTACTAAAGCAATCCTATGGAAAGGCTCCTTCTTCACCACTATGGAATGTTTCTCAAATAATGCCATCTAATCCTTCTAATTAGTTTTATTCTTTAATGTTTCAGTTAAAACAACACCTCTATCACTTGCCATGCTGTTTAGAATGAGTTTTTATTTTCTATGGACATAACTGCTGATCAGTGTAGTGAAGCACATTACATTTTACACCAATATCTCAGCGTGGTCAATATATTTTGGTAACGCACCATCAATGTGCCACATGTGGACTGTGATTGGTTATGCATGTAATCTCTCAGGTCAGTATGATCCATTTATTTATAGGTTCATAGGTTCATACTAGGCTATCTGCCCGAGGGCATTTACAAGCCTAGCCCATCGTTTTGTGGCTTACGCCACCCCTTTAGTATGGGGAACTATACCCATTATTTTGCTGTGCCCCTGTCGAGCAGTGACACTGAGATAATCCCTGGGGTGTATCTGCGATCTCCCATCCATTGGTCAAGATTTCTCTTGAACAAGGCCAGCGAGGTGCTCTGCCTCACATATACCGGGATTTTGTTCCACAGCATAGGGAGTCTTTGGGTGATGAATCTATCCCTCCAGCACGTCCTATTAATAGCCGTGTCGAGGTTTAAGTCTCCCGCCCTTGTGGCTCTGATTTATACACTGCCAGTGTATCACAACTGGAAGACTACAGAGTATAACCATCATATAGATGTACAACAAGCTGCATCAGGATTCACACTATGTATACTGTACTAAAAACAGAACCACATTCATGACACGTGTTTTGATTTGTTGCAGAAAAACAACAAAAACAGAGACAACTGAAGAAAGAATGCCAGAAAATAGCCTGTATGAGAGAACAAGATGAGTTCAAAAAGAGAAGAATAAACAAATAGCTTGGATCAAAAAATGAAGAAATATTAAATGAGTAATGTGTGATAATATTATATGAGCGAGTTTATTTTGTTGCTATCACTGTTTGCCCTTTTGGGAAAGATTAAGTCTGTGTGCAAAGATAGGTACAGATCTGTAATGATAATTCACAGTGATGGAATGAGACAATGTTTAAGAATCAGCACACTGTAATGGAAACACAAGATATGAAAAGCAAGACAAACTAGTTCAGAAATGTGGTATGCTATGGACCATCGTCATAGACATAGACCAAAACAAAAATAAGCAGATGTAGGAAAACATGGGCAAAAGATGAAATAATGAAATATGTTTCATGACACAATAGTAGTAAAAATAGACTTCTTACGTCACTGGATCCAAATGCTATATCTCTAGGTTACTTCATTAACCAATAATTAAGGTTATGAGAAAAAGTACAATTTAATGGACTGAGAATGTCTCTGGTCAAACACACATTGCTCATAAATGCTCAAAATTCTTTACATGGAGAAATCTCTTGAGCCTCCAAAGTCTCCATATCCACTACACATGAAGGAGAACTCTGAGCTCAACACAAGGGAAGAGAGAATGATAGCTACTTTTTTCTCCAAGCTTTGCATTCTCTGAGTTATTATATATGACTATAGGGATGGAATGAGGTTAAAACCTGCACATGGGAAGTGCAGAGTGACTTCCTTTCATACAGGAAATATTTTGTTGATATGCAATGTTTTTATAGTGACCATTTTTGAATCATTTTGAAGAAATAATTTAAGGTATTAAATCTGCGAGCAATAAGTAAACATTATATACTGACTGATGATGTGAGCTTTGCTATTTGCTAAAGTAATTTCAGTTAGATCTATCTTACCATTAACAGCTTTGCTGTAAATAAGGAAAGCTGCAATCTAGATCCTCTAAAGAGAAAGAGATGTTATATGTGATAGCAGCCTTCCCAGATGCAATGCATCCACTGGGTTAGTTATTACCTCATTAGTGGTTGGCTACAATGAAACACACAGAAAAGCTCATGCATGACTATAATATTGGGGACCCCTACTTGCCAAGGTGATGGGCTTGTGCAGAAGATATAGTGCAGGCATGATTAATCAGGAGCACTGAGGTCTGAGATAAAGCAAAGAAAATGCATATTCATCAAAATCTGTACCATATTGACTACATGAAAAGAGAAGCCAAAGAACATCAATAAAAAAAGGACAATCTGGTGTGTAGAGCACCTCCTGCACCTTCTTATACTGGGGAATTTGCCCACCACACTCCCCATATTTAAAAATACTGACTCAACAGTCACACAGCTCTTTAGAAAAGGCAAACGCTGCAGAAAGGGAAAAGCATTCTATTTTCCAATTGTAAACTGATGCTGCTTAAAACAGTGTAAATGCACTGTAGGTCAAAACATAAAACTGTAAACTCTGTCACACCAAATCTCAAACAATGAAGTTAAACAGACATATTAAAGATACCCCTAAGATTCTGCTTAAAACAGTGGAATTCACTGCAGATATTCTTTAATATGTCAAGATGATATTTAAGGGACTCAATGAAATGCATGAAGAATCTTCATAATGCACACCAGTATTATTCTAGGTGAGATTAGGCTCATTTGAGATTAGACTCATCTGCAAAGGAAAAACGTGGTAGAGATCCTTGGTAGCATTTAACATGACAGTGTATGATATGCCAGTAGTGTACATTAGCATACCAGTGTACACCATGACACCACCGTGTACCATGATATCAGTGTACATCATAGGTTCATAGGTAGGTACTAGGCTATTGGCCCTAGGGCCTATACAAGCCTAGACAAAAATCTACATGTAATTTTACCAGTATACAACATGCTACTAGTATACAATAAATCATCAGTGTAGTACACGATAGCTGTGTACAGCATATTAGCATTAAAAAAAAATATGCAATTGAATTAGTGCAAGCGACCACTACTGGAGAACAAAGAGTAATTACAATTAAGAACAACTGAAATGTAATTATAAATGGCAGCTCCAGCTGCTTTACCATTCCAATTATTTTCCCTATAATAGCAACTTTAACCAGCACTGCTTATTCATTAATTCATCTGTTTTCCATCAAACACCTGACAGACAACATCCTACCATTCTTACTAAACAACTTCATGAAAATACAGTGCAGAGACAACATGCAAATGCAACTAGGAAAACACACAAGAAACATAAACCAAAGCACATACATTGACAACCAGAGCTGATATTCTGGGTGGCTCAGAAAATCATAATTTTTTAACTAGTTTGCCTACCAGAGTTAACTGCTAATTTTAAGTGTGTGCAAAACAAACTGCTTTAACGATCTGAGAGTATAATACACTATCTAAAAAATGACTCTAACTTGCACCTCAAGACATATGTCTACATTATTTCAAACAATTAAAAATGAATGTATAATCATATGTAGCAAACATATATAGATTGAAAAGTGCAAAATTAATCATAATTAGTCTGATGACCAAAACAGTGACAGTTGTCATCCTTAATACCACTGTCCATTGTAATAATTTGTTGGGACATTTTCATTATCATATAGCCAGACTAAGACATTGTTCAGTAGCAACCAGATAAATGTAGAAAGTGCAACACAACACTTTGATGCTGAGATCTTTTACAGGTAATGTATACCTGGATTAGAAAATAACTGAATGCCTCCAACAGGCTAGCTTGTTATATAGTCAGCTCACGGAAAACAAGAAAGAAAACTGAAGATGTATGGTTTTGTATAGCAGTTATGAGAATTTGCTTTAGAAGGCAGTGTAGCAGATTCCAGGCCTTGAAAACTATTGAGCATTTCAGGATTTTGTATGCATTGTCAAGGAAAGGAATGTTGTACACCAAATATCAATAGAAGAACAAGAAGGATTAGTTATGCTTCTGTATGTTGTTCATTCCATATCTTGATCAAATAAAATTTGGTCCTTCTACAGTCTGGTGTCTTCCTTAGAAGACTAAATGAGTCTTATTTATTTTGCATTTGTTGACTGAGGAAGTCCAGCTTGGCACAAAGGCCCCTTTTCAGTGGAGGCCTAGGGAAAAATGTTAAAGAGGATATCCTCAGTTGGCCTAGGGAGAAATGTTAAAGAAGATATCCTCAGTTGGCCTAAGGAGAAATGTTAAAAGAAGATATCCTTAGTTGGCCTAGGGAGAAATGTTAAAGTGGATATCCTCAGTTGGCCTAGGGAGAAATGTTAAAGAGGATATCCTCAGTTGTCCCCAAATGAGAAGGATAGTACATGGCAGTATGATGCTAAGACAGACTAGAAGATAATTTGGAGAAACAGGAGATATTTCCATATTACTGGAATCTAAATTAAACTTGTTCTTGAGAAACAGAAGATTTCTTTCTTTAAACCTGTCACTCTTGGTCTCCTAGCTTCCTTTTACCCTTGACATTCCATTTACCCTAAAACACTCCATGTTAATTTGTGACAATCCTGGCATAATTTTAAAGAGGATTACTCTTCACTAGAACACACTTTAACCTTTTGCCTTTCTGTAACTCCCTACCTGCATGATAAGAACACAATAACATGCGCAATTGTTTTAAAAAGTCAGGCAGATGTGCAGTGTGCCACGTCACCATTAGATAAGGTTATGCAAATAGAGCAGCCTTAAGATTGGCCCTTTGAATGGACAACACAGTGATTAATAAAGACACTGGATCCTACCCAGTTCATCTTTGTTAAGGGCAGATCCTGCCTCTTAACCTGGTCGACTTCTTTGAAACAGTCACCGAGGCCATTGACGAAGGGAAGGTGGTCCACACAGCCTACCTGGACCTCGCAAAAGCCTTCGATACAATACCCCACTCGGGCATTATAGATAAGCTCACCAGCTTAAATATAAACCCCTATGTCACTAGATGGGTTGCAAACTGACTCAAGGACAGAACCCACATAGTTAGAATTGCTGGAGCCATGTCAGACTCCAAACCAGTTACAAGTGGCATCCCACAAGGCTCAGTCCTGGGACCTCTCTTGTTCAGTATATATTTCTCAGAGGTACAGGCCAACACAGAAGGACTGTGGCTGACCAAGTTCGCAGATGACTGCAAACTGGGTGTCATAACCGACTCTCCAGCCAACACAAGCATCCTCCAAAAGGGCCTCATAGAAACAGACAACTGGTGCCAGAGCCATGGCCTCAAGCTAAATGCCAAAAAGTGTATAGTCATCCCCTTTGGCAAAAACAAAGTGCCCACAAATTACCACATATGTGGTAATCCATTAAGTACAGAAGAAGTAATTAGGGACCTGGGGACCCAAGTTGATAGCAATCTCTCATTTGACAACCACATGGCCAAAGTGGTTAGAAAAACATTTTATATAGCCCACCTAATCATGAAGGGATTCAAATCTAGATTAGGGGAGGTCATCGTGCCTCTTTACTCATCCCTCATCAGGCCCATAATCGAATACAATGCCCCTTTTGGGATGTACCTTACCAAACACCTGCAGCAACTGGAAAGACACCAAAAGTACCTCACCAAGAGGATCAAAGGGCTCAAACAGATGCCATATACTGCCCGGTTAAAGAAACTCCAGCTCTACTCAGTAGCATACCGCCTGCTCAGAGGCGACCTGTGCCTGACGTATAAAGCCATGTCCAACCCGGAATTAAGGGACATGCTGCACCTCAAAAAATCCAAATCCCATCGAGCTACACGCTCGAGAGACTTGAACCTCAGCACTGAAATAAATAGGCCATGCTAGAGGGACAGATTCATAACCCAGAGGCTCCCTTCACTCTGGAATAAAATCCCAGTCCAGGTTAGGCAGAGTCCCTCATTAACTCTCTTCAAGAGGAATCTTGATGAGTGGATGGGAGATTGTAGGTTTACCCCGGGTATCACTTCTGTGTCACTGTTAGTCAGAGGCACAGTATACTAACCTCGAAAAAGGGCATAGCAAAATTAATTTAAAATGGGTGGCGAAAGCCAAACATACTCTGGCTAGGCTTATAAATGCCCTAGGGCAGATAGCCTAGTATGAACCTATGAACCTATGAACTATGAACCTATGACACAGTAGTAGTGAAAATAGACTTCTTACGTCACTGGATCCAAATGCTATATCTCTAGGTTACTTCATTAACCAATAATTAATGTTATGAGAAAAAGTACAATTTAATGAACTGAGAATGTCTCTGGTCAAACACACATTGCTCATAAATGCTCAAAATTCTTTACATGGAGAAATCCCTTGAGCCTCCAAAATCCCCATATCCACTACACATGAAGGAGAACTCTGAGCTCAAAACACAAGGGAAGAGAGAATGATAGCTACTTTTTTCTCCAAGCTTTGCATTCTCTGAGTTATTATATATGACTATAGGGATGGAGTGAGGTTAAAACCTGCACATGGGAAGTGCAGAGTGACTTCCTTTCAGACAGGAAATATTTTGTTGATATGCAATGTTTTTATAGTGACCATTTTTGAATAATTTTGAAGAAATAATTTAAGGTATTAAATCTGCGAGCAATAAGTAAACATTATATACTGACTGATGATGTGAGCTTTGCTGTTTGCTAAAGTAATTTCAGTTAGATCTATCTTACCATTAACAGCTTTGCTGTAAATAAGGAAATCTGTAATCTAGATCCTCTAAATAGAAAGGGATGTTATATGTGATAGCAGCCTTCCCAGATGCAATGCATCCATTGGGTTAGTTATTACCTCATTAGTGGCTGGCTACAATGAAACACACAGAAAAGCTCACGCATGACTAAAATATTGGGGACCCCTACTTGCCAAGGTGATGGGCTTGTGCAGAAGATATAGTGCAGGCATGATTAATCAGGAGCACTGAGGTCTGAGATAAAGCAAAGAAAATGCATATTCATCAAAATCTGTACCATATTGTCTACATGAAAAGAGAAGCCAAAGAACAGCAATAAAAAAAGGACAATCTGGTGTGTAGAGCACCTCCTGCACCTTCTTATATTGGGGAATTTGGCCACCAAACTCCCCATATTTAAAAATACTGACTCAACAGTCACGCAGCTCTTTAGAAAAGGCAAACGCTGCAGAAAGGAAAAAGCATTCTATTTTCCAATTGTAAACTGATGCTGCTTAAAACAGTGTAAATGCACTGTAGGTCAAAACATAAAACTGTAAACTCTGTCACACCAAATCTCAAACAATGAAGTTAAACAGACATATTAAAGATACCCCTAAAATTCTGCTTAAAACAGTGGAATTCACTGCAGATATTCTTTAATATTTCAAGATGATATTTAAGGGACTCAATGAAATGCATGAAGAATCTTTGTAATGCACACCAGTATTATTCTAGGTGAGATTAGGCTCATTTGAGATTAGACTCATCTGCAAAGGAAAAACGTGGTAGAGATCCTTGGTAGTATTTAACATGACAGTGTATGATATGCCAGTAGTGTACATTAGCACACCAGTGTACACCATGACACCACCGTGTACCATGATAGCAGTGTACATCATAGGTTCATAGGTAGGTACTAGGCTATTGGCCCTAGGGCCTATACAAGCCTAGACAAAAATCTACATGTAATTTTACCAGTATACAACATGCTACTAATATACAATAAATCATCAGTGTAGTACACGATAGCTGTGTACAGCATAGTAGCATTAAAAAAATATGCAATTGAATTAGTGCATGCAAGCACTACTGGAGAAAAAAGAGTAATTACAATTAAGAACAACTGAAATGTAATTATAAATGGCAGCTCCAGCTGCTTTACCATTCCAATTATTTCCCTATAATAGCAACTTTAACCAACACTGCTTATTCATTAATTCATCTGTTTTCCATCAAACACCTGACAGACAACATCCTACCATTCTTACTAAATAACTTCATGAAAATACAGTGCAGAGACAACATGCAAATGCAACTAGGAAAACACACAAGAAACATAAACCACAGCACATACATTGACAACCAGAGCTGATATTTTGGGTGGCTCAGAAAATCATAATTTTTTAACTAGTTTGCCTACCAGAGTTACCTGCTAATTTTAAGTGTGTGCAAAACAAACTGCTTTAACGATCTGAGAGTATAATACACTATATAAAAAATGACTCTAACTTGCACCTCAAGACATATGTCTACATTATTTCAAACAATTAAAAATGAATTTATAATCTTATGTAGCAAACATATATAGATCGAAAAGTGCAAAATTAATCATAATTAGTCTGATGACCAAAACAGTGACAGTTGTCATCCTTAATACCACTGTCCATTGTAATAATTTGTTGGGAGATTTTCATTATCATATAGCCAGACTAAGACATTGTTCAGTAGCAACCAGATAAATGTAGAAAGTGCAACACAACACTTTGATGCTGAGATCTTTTACAGGTAATGTATACCTTGATTAGAAAATAACTGAATGCCTCCAACAGGCTAGCTTGTTATATAGTCAGCTCACGGAAAACAAGAAAGAAAACTGAAGATGTATGGTTTTGTATAGCAGTTATGAGAATTTGCTTTAGAAGGCAGTGTAGCAGATCCCAGGCCTTGAAAACTATTGAGCATTTCAGGATTTTGTATACATTGTCAAGGAAAGGAATGTTGTACACCAAATATCAATAGAAGAACAAGAAGGAATAGTTATGCTTCCATATGGTGTTCATTCCATATCTTGGTCACATAAAATTTGGTCCTTCCACAGTCTGGTGTCTTCCTTAGAAGAATGAATGAGTCTTATTTATTTTGCATTTGTTGACTGAGGAAGTCCAGCTTGGCACAAAGGCCCCTTTTCAGTGGAGGCCTCGGGGAAAAATGTTAAAGAGGATATCCTCAGTTGGCCTAGGGAGAAATGTTAAAGAAGATATCCTCAGTTGGCCTAAGGAGAAATGTTAAAAGAAGATATCCTTAGCTGGCCTAGGGAGAAATGTTAAAGAGGATATCCTCAGTTGGCCAAGGGAGAAATGTTAAAGAGGATATCCTCAGTTGTCCCCAAGTGAGAAGGATAGTACCTGGCAGTATGATGCTAAGACAGACTAGAAGATAATTTGGTGAAACAGGAGATATTTCCATATTACTGGAATCTAAATGACACTTGTTCTTGAGAAACAGAAGATTTCTTACTTTAAACCTGTCACTCTTGGTCTCCTAGCTTCCTTTTACCCTTGACATTCCATTTACCCTAAAACACTCTATGTTAATTTGTGACAATCCTGGTATAATTTTAAAGAGGATTACTCTTCCCTGGAACACACTTTAACCTTTTGCCTTTCTGTAACTCCCTACATGCATGATAAGAACACAATAACATGCACGATTGTTTTAAAAAGTCAGGCAAATGTGCAGTATGCCACGTCACCATTAGATGAGGTTATGCAAATAGAGCAGCCTCAAAATTGGCCCTTTGAATGGACAACACAGTGATTAATAAAGAAGACTAGTTTAAAATCTCATATGTCACTTGCAAATCCACCACGTCCTACTTCCACTTTTGTGACAGAGCAGTATTCTGTACTGGGAACCATACATTTATTTTACATGTTTACTAGGAGAATACCTTGATCATAGCTGGTGATTTATCAGGAGCTACCTGGATAAAGTAATCCATAAAGAAGAAAAATGTGTAACAGGGAGTCAGTAAGTTGTGCATATCAAAAATATAAAAGAAAGTAATAGTATATAATAATACTTGTAGACTAACAATTAATAGATTTAGCAAAAATTATGAGATAAATGCAGATTTTACAATTTCATGTGATAATATTTCAGGCTTACATTATGGTGAAAATGCTCTGGGGTAATGACAGCCAGGGAAGGAGAGGGTGGTGGAGGTGGAATTAAGAGGTATTAGTAGTTGAGAGAGAAAAAAAAAAACAGGAATCAACCTGTGAACTATGAAAACAATGAAGAAAGTTTAATTACAAAGCCATATGAAACACGTAACACAGGTTAAGCACTTTCATCTATAAATCAGTAGACATCCTCAGAACCCATCTAAACAGATTAAAATCCAATATATAGTTGTTACGTGTGGGCACATCTCTAAAATAACCAATCACAGATTTTTAAACAAAAAGAAAGGTGCAAACTGTTGTGACCAGTTTAGGTGTTTTTTATACATCAATATATGTAAACTAGAGTACTATCTAAATTAGAATACTATCTAAAACAATCCGTTTAATAAAAAATAAAACATGGAAAATAAACATTTACAATGTACTGGCCTTACGTTTTAATTCGCTAATAATGGAAATGTTATCGTTGATCCCTGGTGGTGAGGTTGCATCGAGTCTTAACTGCCAAAGCATCTCTCAGTGCAACAAAAGGTTCTTCTAGTCACCAGAATAAACATTGAAAATAACTTGCTCTAGAACTCTAAGAGTTACCAGTTCTGTTATCCCTAGGATTTTTGGGATCCCAAAAATTATAATAATGTTTTGTTTTTTAAACCATGTAGTTGAGAGAGAGAGAGAAAATAAGGCTAGAGGTTGATAGACCATTATGTGATGAGGCCTACAGTGTGTCAAGTACAGTTTAATTTGTTTTGGAGGAATTTTTGAAGTTCAGCGCTAAAGGTGGGGAAGATGGATTGTAGTTGCTTTAGGTGGGGATGGGAGTTCCCATATTTTAGAAGCAAGGATGGCAAAAGAGTTGTTGGTGCAGTGCAGCCTGGTTTGTGAGGGTTGCAGTGGGAGGGGAGACATTGGATAGAAGCATTTGAGGTTGTAGTGTATGTGTTTAGTATAAAATCTGGCCACTAGGGTATGAATCAGTTAAGGTGGAGAAATGTGAAGATGAGATAGTCTAGTAGTAGGTCTACGCTGTGCTACACTGAAGGCCATTTGGCTTTTTTCGTGGTGCAACAGTGTTGCTCATGAGAAAGTGAATTAATAATGAGATGAAGATTTTGGTTTTGGTAGTTTGTAAGGTGGAGGAGCTTTTTCTTAGAATCTGGGGCTGTTATGGATAGTACATATGTGAGTTGGGCCAGAAAGACTCCTTTGCCGATAGAAACTCCTGCTGGTTTGGATAAGTAGATTAAGATATTCCTGGCCCAGAAGAGAAGTGAGTTTAACTTTCTTCTTCTCCATTGTGACATATATTAAGGGACAGTTTTGGTGATTTTCTTCATACAGGAATTATTAGGTGGTTTCACCAGATGTGTAGTGATATGAGTTAGAAATAAATCTTGTGTTAATTCAGACTGAGAGTGCAAAATGGTGATTTTTCCAGCCATGAGAAATGACATGCAGCACATGCCATGATGATAGTCTGCATATCACATGCTATTAAAGCCCATATAAAGGCAAATGCCCAGGAAGTGTGGCAAATATATGCATCATGCAAAGGGCAGTGTGCTTTTGATCTTGGTAGCCACAGAAGTCCTATTTAATGGTAATATTTCAATTGTACTTGCATTGTGAGTTAACCGTCAGTGGTAGTAAAACTCCAGTAGGGCACTAAAGTATATTTAAATATTCTTGTTTTCATTCAATGAAACCACGAAGTAGTCAAATGCAAAAATTATTATGGCGGTGCTTTCCTTTTTAAGAGCTTTGCCATTGACCATGTGAAGTATGTTTTATCTGACACCAGTGGTGTCAGTAAAAGAAATAAGGATAGAGGGTACCCGTGACATGCTCTTTTTATAAAGGCTATTGCTGAGAAGTAAATGTAGTGCTTTAACTGAAGTGCTTCAAAATGGAGAAAGTTGAATGCTTGTAGATCACACAATAAGTAGTTCACAGATAAGGATTCAAATGCTTTGCTAAAGTTAATCAAGTTAGCCATGGATAAAAAATAAGAACCCTTGGCATCTTAGATAAAACCAGTAAAGACACCAACATTAGATCAGCAGGCTTATCTCTTAATGAATTGCTTGATTAAGCTGAACTAAGTAGGAGAGTATGGAGTGAATTATGTTGGTTGTAACTGAGGTAGAAATCTTTCCCAGTAGTATTAAGTAATATATGCCTGTATTTGGAAATATTTGTTTTATCCTTGCCTAGCTTTAGAATGCCTATTATATAGATTTTTTTCAGCTGTGACAGTGAATACCCTGTTGTAAAGATTTCCTGAAATTAGCTCAAGAATGGCTGTGCTAATTTGAAAAGATTATAACATGTAAAGATCAGGCCTTAGACCACCTAATTTTGGAGCATTCCATTTTGAGGTTGTTGCAATTGCCTTTTAAACTTCCACAGTTGCCATTGATTCTCTTAATTTATTGATATCAGTTTGCTTGACTTTGGGATATTACATTTTTTCAAAAAACAGAGAAAGTGGCCCCATGGTGCAGAGGGGTATTCCAGTTGGCCCATGCTGAGTTAGCACATACAGTGGAGGGGCCACAGGAAGAAGTTTGCAGTGAGTGGCTGACATTGGCTCACCCATTCTGAAAGAAGCATCTAGGCTACTGTAATAAAGCATAATTACAAGAATGATGAATTCCATGCTTCATGAATGGTGTGCCTCTTATGATGTTGCAAATGCATGGATGCAACTTCAGAAGTCATGGGTCATGGAGTTTGTAAGGCTGCTGCAGAATATGGGTATTTAGGACACACTCTCTTGTAGAAGATTGCTGCTATTCCAGCATCTTCCATATCCTCACCAGTCCAGGATGTGGGTTAAGTGGGTCTAGTTGACCTGGTGAATCAGTAGAGCAGCTTGTAATGATGGAAAGCTACAGAATGGATTCTGTCTTTCCTGTATACATCACTCTATAGTGTGTAATAATTATTTTATGAGCTTTTATTTATTTCTGTATTTTATTTTATTCATGTATTTATTCATTTATTGCTTACGTTTTATTGACTTTTTTGTTGAAATAAAATACAAAGCAATGGAAATTCACTTGATCAAATATATACCTATAATACTACTATACTGGACAGTATTAATGAAATATTTGTCTGATAATATATCTAATATATATATATATATATATATATATATATATATATATATCTATGTATAGGGTCCCTATTAAATTGCCGAACGTTTCAAAGTTCGAATGTCATAAGGTCGACAACATATGATCAAACGTTGAAAAGTTCAAAGGTGAAAGGCAACGGCTCCATACACGCAAAATGGGAAAATTTACCTTTTCTGCACTAAAGTGCGATCTCAGAGTTGGTATATTTAAGTAGGGGGAATGTGGGGGGTGCATGGGGGCTTGCCTCCCTACTCAGAGCATTAAAGTAAGTTTTTTTTTTACTTTTTTATTATATATCCGAGGTTTCGTGTTTCTTTCATATGTTGTTGAACATATGAGGTTCGAAAGTTTGAAGCTTTGAATATATAATATAGACCCATATATGTATCTCTCTCTCACCCTCTCTCTTTACACATATATATATATATATATATATATATATATATATATATATATATATATATGGGTCTACTTCATTTGATCGAAAGACCATTTGACCTAAACCCATTTGATTGAAAGCTCATTTGATCAAAAACCAGTATTCAAGGCAAATAGCAGGGATTTGTCCCCCTCCCCAATGTCATGTGACCCTGGAGTTAGTATATATAGTTAGGGGGTGTGTGGGGGACACAGCCCCCCACATTGGGGAGGGGGTGTGGAGGGGTGAAGCCCCCCAGTCAGTTTCCTTTAAAAAAAGAAAATAAAACAAAAAGTACAGATTTTAAACAAAAATAGGTGGGGGGTCTTTGCCCCCCACACCCCCCAAAGTGGGGGCGGGCAGCACCCCCACCCCACAACTATATATACCAACTCCAGGGTCGCACAACATTGGGGAGGGGGACAGATCCCAGTTTTATGCCTTGAATACTGGTTTTTGATCAAATGAAATTTTGATTAAATGGGTTTAGGTCAAATGGTCTTTCGATCAAATTAAGTAGACCCGTATATATGTTGTTGTTGTTTGTCTTTTTGGCTTGTCCCAGTTAGGGGTAGCCACAGCAGAACTCTGGTCCACTAATGATTGGTTGTTTTTTATGGTGTCGAGTTGTCAGCCCGATGCCCAACCTTCAACGAAGGCATGCCCATTCAACGCATGTCTTTCGAACGCCCACTCGACCACGGGGAGGACATGCAGACTCCACACAGAAGGCACTCCCAACCCAAGCCGAAAATTGAACGGGAGAACCTCTTGCTGTGAGGCAACAACGCTACCGCTGCACCACTATATATATATGTGGTGTGGTGTTTTTCTTCTTATTCCCAGTTCAGTGAACTGGAATTCTTGAAAGTGTACTTTCATTTAAGTGCACTTTTGCTTAGCTGAGGTTGTACATTTGTTTATCAAAGAAACATAACTTCAACAAATAAAAGGTGACCTATATATATATATATATATATATATATATATATATATATATATATATATATATATATATATATATATATATATATATATACACATACATCAAAATAATGGTGAAGCTGGAATCTTTTTAAATCTTGAAATATTTTTTACCACTACCTCAAGAATCCATGATAAAGGTGACAATATGTGACATAAGTTAACTGATTTAGGTTTTGTGAAATATTTCATTTATTTTTTATATAGTACACTAATTATATATGAAAAAAAGGTACTTATGTATTATGGCAACCACATTAGAAACAATACAGAATTAAAAGGTTGCTAAGTTTCCTGGGTGAAGTTGCTGGTGAGTGCTCCACTTTTTGGCCATTTGCTGCAACCACAATGCAAGAAGTAGTATCCTACATTTTGGAGACAGACTTTATATACCTGGAAAACTAATGGAATGATGGGTTTTTGTATTAGCATGCATTTCTGGGAGTATATAAAGTCCATAACTCAAATATGTGTCATTATGACTCAAATCCTCAGCGATTTGCCAGAAAACCACAAATTTTATGAGGAGCAGACCAAAATATGAAGTGAAAATCTAGACAGTTGACAGGTATACTACATGTGATTGCCAGCAAGTATACCAGTTTAGAGGCATTTACCTCATTGTAAAGAGCGATCCTTATTCTGAGACTCAGTATAGTCCATTCTCCCCAGAAAGGGTCCATGCACACATTCATTAAGAATTTTATCAAATACCCATAATTAATATGACCCAGTATTTACTCATCAAAACTGCTCATTTAAAATATGAATAAACGGTTAACAACTTGCTAAGCTTTCAGGCTGAAGTCATTGATGAGTGCTCCACTTTTTGCCCATTTGCTCTAACCATATTACAAGAAGTAGTGTTCTACATTTTGGAGACAAAAGGTAGAAAGCAATGATCCTGACATTTATTGTACTTACAATAAAAATAAATTAATATATCAATGCCACTAGATCTGCTCACAATTTGAGACTGGTGCTTGTGGAGGGCTTCATACCTCACAACTATCCTGATTTTCACAGAATGTTCAGATTTTTTGCCTCATATTTTTGGTCTGAACGTTACATTTATACACCCATTTTCTTATCAATATTTTCTCTGTAACAAGCAGTTCTACACAAGCAAAGGTTTGTTAAACTTCTGTTTCACTGTGTGTATGACTACATGTTGGTACTGGAGATCTCAAGATCATTACTTTCTCTTAATTTGTTAAAGCAGGATGTAAGCAATTTATATTGTAATCCCAAAAATGAACACAGGAACAACACTATGCAAGTAACATAGGAACCATATGATGCTCCTAACACCTATAAGCAGACATTCTTAAAAGTTTTTAGCATCTTTCCAAACACTTTGTAGTGCTCACTTCCCAAACTGAGATGATAACACCAAATAAAGTTTGTGTCTACCCATCTGGTAATTAAGACTAGTTTTGAATGTAGCTAAAGTAGTTTTATGCTTGACCTGCAGTGGTAATTTATTCCACAGGCTGGAAATACTTTTTTTTAGAAAGTTATTTCACAGATTCATAGATTAGTACTAGGCTAACTGTCCCTGACGGCCATTTTAAGCCAAACCATCCTTCCTATTTGGTGGTAAAACTACCTATTATGTTTAGTGTTTAAATTAATCTTATCTTTTCGTGGACTATATTTATATTACCTCTAGTGACTATAACTGGGAAGAATTACATAGGTATTTTAAAAGGCCCCAAGTGATGGTTAAAACATTTAGGACTTACCTCTGTATGAAGGGGGAATCCTGGGATACATTTTCTATTTCCCATCCATAGATCCAATTTGTACTTGAATTCAGACAGTGACAAGCTTTTGTTTTATGTGAATGACAAGTCTGTCCAGACAAAATGGTATCCTCTGTGAGATATACCTGTTCCTCCAAACAAAACCATTCTGCTGATATTGCACAAAATGTCTAGATCCCCACACTGAGTATTTCTCTTACTGGTTGACTTGCTGATATGTTGTAGGTCCATCAATATTTGGTCAGAATATGCCAGACAGAGGTCCCCTGTTTGCAGTTTGTAAGAGACAGGCAAAAAGTGACAAGGCCTTGAGGCAGCCCATGCAGGGCAAATTTTTTGAGCTTCGTATTCTTTTAGTGAGGTGTCTCTGTGGATATTCCAGCCATAGCATGTGTTGGGACAAAGACATACCAAAGGGGACATTATACTTAATGATTGGCCTTATGAGGACTGAGTAAAGAGGGACAATGACATCCTTGGACCCGGAAGCAATTCCTTTATTAATGAGCTGTGCAATATATGGAAAGATTTCTTCATTAAAGTGGACACTTGTTTGTCAAAAATAGGCCACTGTCCACATACGTTCCCAAATTCCAAAGAACTGGGTCAACTCCTAGGAATGTATTATTAATGTGGTAGTTCCTCAGCGTAGACAACTTCCCAAAAGGTACAATAATGCATTGTTGGCATTTAGATTTAAACCATGATTCTGGTACTATATTTTTAGAGACAAGCCTTCTTGCAGGATGGCTAAGATTGTTGAAGTAACTGTACCTAGCCTGCAGTCATCTGCAAGCCTAGTCAACCAGACCCTTTTAGTATTCACTTTAACTTCCTGGAAGTAGATCCAGAATAAAAGAGGTCCCAACACCAAGCCCTGGAGGATTCCACTGGTGATTGTTCTTAAAGTGGAGGTAGTTTCCCTTCTTGCATTCCATCTGTGATACAGATGGTGATCCAATAGGTGACTTAGGGGTTTATTCCCAGATTATTAAGCTCTTCTGCTATGTCTGAGTGGGGGATAGTGTCTATTTTTTAATTCCATGACAATTCTTTCCATTGTCTTTGCATATAACACTGGTAAGACTTATGGGACAATAACTGCTTCGGTCCATGGAAGTCCAACCCTTATTCAAGAGAAATAACTGTTGCTTTTCACCATTTACTTGGTACAAAATTCATATGGAGGTTGAGGATGAGCAATTTTGTTTGTGGTGTGGCTAAATCATGCTGCTCAATATGCATTCACTGATATTGTCAGGACCCATCAATACAGAATTATTTGTTTTGATAGTGCTTTTAGGTCTTGGTTTTGTATGCTATCCAAAGCAGATTAGTTTCAGATATTTCCTGTGAGACAGACAGGAGAGCAATAATATTTGAGCTGACTTTATCAGCCAATAGGTTACATCTTCAGCTTTGCTTAAGTTAACATTGTTCACAACCACCTCAGCACATTCCTGCATTATGCTCCTGAGATTGTGAACATTACTGAAAAATACATCATTATTTTTTTTTAGCTTGGGTATGTATTTTCATCTCAAGTTTGACTTTGGTGGATATAATGAAGCACTTCACTTGTTTTTTAATTTAATGATGAGAGCTCTGTCATTTTGGGTGTCAGTCTTCTTACTTTTTGCCAGAATTCTCTGCCTTTAATTGTATTGTTTGGTGAAATTATAGTTACACCTGGGGATGTTTCTTATGTTTTCCCTGTGCTTCTTTCTGCAGAAAACCACTGCATCAATGCAGCTGGCTTCACGCACAGCATAGTTTGGTTGTATAGGATTGTGCATATAAAGTATAGTTTTCTGGGTTTGGTGAGGATTAGAAGCTTGCCATTAAGTGTCTTAGAAGTACACAGAGTTTCTAAAGGAGCTATAGACAGAGAACGCCTCTGTTTTCTGTAGCTAGCTAATATATGGGGTGGACCTCTCTGATGGTGATTTGTACATGAAGAAGTTCTAGTGCATCATGTTGCATTACTGACCATGATATGAGTCTCTCATGAATGAATGTTGAAACACCTCTGCCTTAAATATGGAAGGCATTATAACCCTGCACACCTGGAGTACTCTCTGCTGTTTTAAACCATGTCTCAGACACTACACCAATGTCCAGATTCTCTAGGGAGAGGGTTTACAGGGAGCGGAGTTTATCATTTAGGATTCAAGCATTGATTAGTATCACCTTCATATGTCCTATTTGATTGTTTTGGGATGTTGGTATTTTTGTCTGGTTGGCATTCCCTAAAAAGGACACAGTGGGGGAGAGAATTAAAACCTAGAGGGAGGGCAGGTACAGGCCACCCCTGGGCTGTTGAACATATCCTCCTAGGCCGAGAGATATCGGACACCCATAGGATGACACCCAAAACTAAGCCAATTGTTAAAGTCAATTTTTTTGCATATTTTGTTGCATCATTCTTTGAAAGGGTAGCCAATAATGTAGTGATGATCGCATTTGAAAAGGTGTTTTTTCAAACAATTCTAGAAGTATATCTCTGCTGCTTTATTTGCTTTTTTCATAACTACATCCAAATATTATAGGTCACTTGAGGTAGTATTATTAATGTAATTTATAAACTCTGAAAATTCCTCCTTAGTGCCAGTCCATAAACACAAATATCATCCAGATATCTAGTGTATAAAAAGTGACTTAAAAGAGAAGAATCCAATAATATATGTGCATTGCCAAATATATTGTATTAAACTAGCAGAAATGGAGGCACAAGCTGACTCCATAGCTACTCCAACTGTTTGTTTAAAAATGTTACCCTCAAAAAACACAAAATTATTTTTTAATACTATGACCATAAAATCACATAGCATTCTAATATCTCTCTGTGTCAGAAACCCAAAGTTTTAAACACCTCTTCAAGCCATTCCATCCTCTGATCATGGGGAATGATGGTAAATAAATCTACTACATCAAAGGTAACAAATAAGACATCTTGATTAAATAATAAATTGTTCATATGGCTCAAAAAAGATCCCAATTCTCCCTTAACCAATACTCTTATTCTATTTTTTAAAGACATTTTAGATTTACCAGAAAGCCATCAAAATGTTCATATAATTTTGTTGTTTTGAGTAATATGCTATATGAAGTACATCTTTTTGGTAAGAAAATTGTTTTAGTAAGTTGTAATTTGTCTTCAGTAGAAAAAAAGGAGGTTGACTATTCTGCTATTAACTGTAATTTTATTTATGAGAATGGTTTAAGTTTATGATCTATTCCATATAGGGTCTAATATCTACACTTAGATATATTATTTAGAAGGTAATTTAAAATTATATCTAAACATATTCACAAATGTCTCATTGGTTTTATTCATACTTAATTTCAGAACCGAATAATTACCTACTAGTTTTAATAAACTGTCAGTATAATTATTAGGGCATTTAATATTTAATGAGGTTAAATATATATCATCTACATAAAGGCATACTTTATATTTCATACTCATATCAGTCTCATAACATGTAATCGGACTATTTTGAAAGGATTTACAAGTGGTCATTTTCCTACAGTAAACAAAACAGGGGATACAGTGCATCATTCTTTGTCCTTTCTTATTTTTTCTCTTGAGATAAAAAGATGCAATTTTCACATATACTGTGGAGTTGCTATATATAGATCAAATATTATCTATAAATGTAAGATAGATTTTCTATTTTTTCTAAACTATGAACAAATAATACTAATATAAATAATGAAATGCTTTTCCCCCCAGATGCACTGTATTAACCCTCAGGTCATATTACTTTTAGCACATGCTGTCTTCATTCCTCTGTGAGGTGTTGTAGACAGCTACAGGATATGTTGGACTTTCTAACTAAGGCTGATAAAATTGTTTAAACTTTATTAATAGGTGCTGTGATACAGAGAATTCAGTATGGATGTACAGTAATGTATCTAACATATCACAACAGCAGACTTTAGGGTGGAGAGAAAATGTTAAATAAATATCAAAGACCTATTTACTTGTATGTCAGGCCTCCTAGTCAGCCTTAATGAGTTTAGTTTGTTATCCTGTATACTGTAATCTCTGGTTCTGTTGTTGAAATTATAGCCACTAGTACCCTATACTGGAATCAAAAGGGAAACAGATGACTTGGCTAATGGTTGTTTGTCTTCCTTTTTGTATCATGACTACGTACCAGCCTACTTTTTGTTTGAGACTATTTCTTTCAATGCCTGTTCTATTTGAAGACATTCTGTTCATAGATTGTACTGTATTATAGTAAAAAATTGTTTTACTAGTGAACAGTGTTCTTCTCATTCGCAACATGTTATCTATGTCTTAGTATTCTCTTGTGATAAAATTCACACTACAGAAATAAGGGCAAACTTATACATTAAAACACAGGAGCATGACTGAGACATTAAAACTAAGAAATGCACAAATCCAAGCATTTTATATAGTGTCCTTGATGTAAGACCTTGTGTAAAAAATACAATACGTATTTACTTATTTATTTATACCTTTATTTACTTTGTTAACCATATCAGTAGGCAGGTCTACAGACCTTGTTTGGCTTCAGCCCATGCCATTAGATTGCCACAACTTTACTGAAGTTATGACATGCAATATTATTTGAAGTACACAATGTTTTAAAATCGAGATGGGCATGCACAAAATAAGTTAAATTTGTTTTACATGGTGTGTGTGTGTGTGTGTGTGTGTGTGTGTGTGTGTGTGTGTGTGTGTGTGTGTGTGTGTGTGCGTGTGTGTCACACAGACAAACCATTCAGTAAAAACTCTGTGCAATACCTTAAACTTGCAATGGTGGATGCCCATGGGATACAGTGGAGATAAAAAGTTTACACACCCCTGTTAAAATGCAAGGTTTTTGTGATATAAAAAAACGAGACCAAAATAAATCATTTCAAAACTTTTCCCACCTTTAATGTGACCTATAACCTGTACAACTCAATTGAAAAACAAACAAATCTGTTAGGGGAAAAAATATAAAAAATAATATAAAAAAGTACAATAAGCTGGTTGCATAAGTGTGCACAACCTTAAACTAATACTTGGTTCAAGCAACTTTGGATTTAATTACAACATTCAGTCTTCTTGAGTACATACCTGCCATCAATTAAAGAGACTAAGATTTACCCCAAATAAAGTTCAGCTGTCCTAGTAGTATTTTCTTGACATTTACTCAGTTGCCTGCTACAGCAAAAGTCATGGTTCGCAGAGCTTACAGAGCATCAATGAAATCTCATTGTTTAAAGGTATCAGTCAGAAGAAGGGTACAAAAAAAATTCCACAGTCATCAAAAACTGAAGAAAATATGGGACAACAGTGACATTGCAAATAACTGGACATCCCTCCAAAATTGATGAAAAGACAAGATGAAAACTGGTCAGGGAGGCTGCCAAGAGACCTACAGCAACACTGAAGGAGCTGCAGGAATTTCTGGCAAGTGCTGGTTATGTATTACATGTGACAACAATCTCCTGTATTCTCCATATGTCTAGGCTATGGGGTAGGGTTGCAAGATGGAAGCCTTTTCTTACACAGAAAAACATCCAGGCCTGGCTAAAATTTGCAAAACAATACATCATCTCCCAAAAAGCATGTGGGAAAATGTGTTATGGTCTGATGAGACCAAAGTTGAACTTTTTGGCCACAATTCCAAAGGTACATTGGGTGCAAAAACAACACTTGGCATCACCAAAAGAACACCATCCTCACGGTGAAGCACTGTGGTGGCAGTATCATGCTTTAGGGTTGCTTTTCTTCAGCTGGAACTGGGGGAATTATGAACAGTTCCAAATACCAGTCACTTTTGGCCCAAAACCTCCAGGGGTCTGCTAGAAAGCTGAAGATGAATAGGAATTTCACATTTCAACATGACAATGACCCCAGGCATACATCCAAATCAACAAAAGAATGGCTTCACCAAAAGAAAATTAAAGTTTTGCAATGGCCCAGCTAGAACACAGATCTAAATCCAATAGAAAATCTGTGGGGTGACCTGAAGAGGAGTGTGCACAAGAGATGCCCTTGCAATCTAACAGACGTGGAGTACTTTTGCAAGGATGTGTGGGCAAATATTGAAAAGTCAGGATGTGCCATGCTGATAGACTCCTACCCAAGAAGACTGAATGCTGTCATTAAATCAAAAGGTGCTTCAACAAAGTACTAGTTTAAGGGTGTGCACACTTATGCAACCAGCTTATTGTACATTTTTTATTTTTTAAATTTTTCCCCTAACAGATTTGTTTGTTTTTCAATTAAATTGTACAGATTGTAGGTCACTTTAAAGGTGGGAAAAGTTTTGAAATGATTTGTTGTTGTCTAATTTTTTTATATCACAAAAACCTGACATTTTAACAGGGGTGTGTAAACTTTTTATATCCACTGTATATGCAAAGACTCCTTTAGGACATACCAATGTTTCAGCTACATGGCTTCTTAGCACCCATGACTTTTTACCTTTTTTTAAGTCTTTATTGGTATATTTTGGCCTTTTAGACCTCGTCAGCACAGCATAAACGGATTGTTTTGTTTGAACCTTAAATGGCTATGTCTTATCATCTTGCTTACGAGTCAGAGGGGTGGAATTCCAGATTTTGAAGACACAGAATGAGTAGAGAGAGTGCTGTAAAGAACTGCTAGATCTACTTATTAGTAACAGCAATTTGTCAGCAGAGAACAGAGCAAAGTATTATACTAGGTGAATAGTGTTAGGGGATGTTACTTAGACTAGTGCATTTTCTGGTTTGTAGATAAGGTTATGTTTGGTAATTAGCTGTGAAAAGGTTAGAAAGTGGCCACTAGATTTGCTTTAAAGTCATACAGTGGTGAGATTTATAAGAAAGGTGTGGCAGTTGGGGAAGAGTACTTTAGAAGAGAGACTACTAATTGCATAAAGAGGAAATTGAACTTCTTGGCATTTTTTCAGAGAAAGTGTTTAAGGAAGTGGTTGGTTGGATAATATGGCAAGGAGGGAGTGCTACAGAATCCTGAAAGCCCAAAATCCTAAAGACCAAAATCCTGAGACCAAAATCCTGAAAACACACAGGATACCAACACTTATTATATTCCAGCACAAGTACCTACAGAAACATATTACCCTTCAACTATACACAGGGGAGCAAGCCCCCCCTGCACACCTCGTGCTACTTAAATATAACAACTCCGAAATTGCACTTCAGTACACTAAGTGCAATCTTGCCCCCCTGCTTATACTTGGAGAAGAGTAATATGGTTTGTGTTTTATTTGTTTCTGTAGGTACTTGTGCTGGAATATAGTAAGTGTTGGTATCCTGTGTGTTTTCATGATTTTGAGTTTTCAGGATTTTGAACTTTCAGGATTTTGGTCTCAGGATTTTGGTCTTTAGGATTTTGGGCTTTCAGGATTCTGTAGCACTCCTGGCAAGGATTGGTAGCTGATTAATTGATAACCAAAAAATGTGTATATTTTAGATTGAAATCTCAAGATATGTGTAATAAGTTTTCTTATCAGATTTGATCATATTCTTACACAGTTCATGGGCTGTATATATTTCTGCAAGGATAGGAGTACAGTGGTTTCTGCAGGTGTCTTGATTTTGTTTTGCATTCTTATATTCCATTAGCTCTCTCATTCATAAACTGTTTTATTTGCCTTGATAGCCAGGGTGCCAAACTGACCTTGACTTTTCTTGGTTTTGATTGAAGTTTGTTCATTTAATATATTTAGAAAAATGATACTGAAAAGCAATACATCTTCGTCTAGTTAGAAGATGTGTGATAAATTACAACTGATAGATTTTTATGTTTGAGATAAAAATGCCTTTATTGGAGGAGGACAGATTGTGTCTATGGCTGTAACAATGCTGTTTGTGATTGAGATAAAAATGCCTTTATTGGAGGAGGACAGATTGTGTCTATGGCTGTAACAATGCTGTTTGTGAATAAAGTTCCGATGTGTTATAGCAAATATAAACAGGTGATCACTTAATTTATCAAGTCAAAATGATTTTGTTTGGGATGTTGGTAAGAATCCAATCAATAGTCTATATCATTTCCTTTTTTAAATATTTCATGAGGATGGAAAATATATTGAGTGTGTCAAATAAATTTATGGCATTATTAGAGAAGTTGCTGTTTATGACTTGCCAATCAATGTTTAGACTGCTCAGCATTATTATTTCTTGTGGAATATTTGATATGAAGGTCAAAAGAAGAATTCTTCAGCAGAGCTGATTTTGTTACCATAGGGTATTTAAATTCCTGTTATGCATACAGTTCACATTTAACTTTATGCAAGAATATAACAATTTTGGTATTTTTGATTGAAGGTGGTTTCTGGGAATAGAGAGAGAAATGATGGGAAATTTTGCAAATTATGCTGACTGCAGCTGCTTTTTTCTTAATTCTGTCTAGTTTGAGTATATTGTTGCCTAACTTCCCTTTCCTTAATCTGAAGTTTCAGCAATGCTTCAGAAGTTATATGTGAGAGGAATGGTATAGTATCCAAACATGGAATTCAGGTTGCTTGTTTTGAATACTTGTGAAGATTTAGTTAAATAAGGGTATGTTAATGCCTTTTTGTTAGCTGTAAAATTCTAGTACAGGTGACTGATTCATAGATTGAAGGGGGTGTTGTGATGTAGGTGTAATGATCTAGGGTTTGGATGGACATCCCTCCATAGCTTTCAAATCAGGAAGCAACTGTCTGGCAGTTAGTGCAGATAGTCAAGGCTCTGAACTGTTAATGAGCTACTTCCTCTAACTGAAGGGTAGAGTGTTTGATTCTTTCAACCTCCAGTTGCCTGTTGTGTGACTCTGAGCAAGTCACTTAACCAGACTCGTGTTCCCAAATTGACTATGAAAATTAGCAGTAGTCAAAGGGGGTTTACATGGTTAACAAATGTACAAAAAAAGAAACGAAAGTAGGCTAGGCAAGGGGTCCATTTTAAATTTTTTAGGCCTAGTTTATGGAGTAAGGGGTTTTCATATGAATGTTTATACTTGAAAAGGTGTATGGAGAGAAGCGTGAACAGATGATTAGTAATTATAGAAGTGTCAGTGGGTGGAATTAGGTAGCTGTGTCTGAGCACTGGGGGATGGGTGGTTGTTGAAGCAGAGTTGTTGATAGTAGGAGGTTATGTGTGTTAGCAGACTTAGAGGTGATTGTATAAGTAATTGTGTGAGTAGCATAACTGAGGGAGGTGGAAGCTGTGGATGTGGATGGAAATAGCACTCCCTGTATTACATAAACTCGAAAATGTTATAATCCACTACTCAGCTAACGTTTGAATATCATACAACTCACTTAAACCAAGCCTGACACCCATGTCCCTTATAGGCAGAGTTAGCCTGACCTACAAGGCACTCACAAATCTAGCCCTGATAGAGCTGCTACACATCCACAAGTTAAACAGCATGAAGGTCACCCAATCTAGGGATCTAAACTTATTCAGTGACTCAAGCAAAGCATGGGGGAGAGACAGATATGTGTCTCAGAGATTGTCCCTTCTTTGGAACAGGCTTTCTATTCAAATTAAGCAGAGATCTTTCCTGGCCCTTTTCAAAACCAATTTGGATCAATGGGTGAGGAATCACAAACTCACACCTGGTATAGTGCCTATATCCCTTATGGCAGGAGCAATAAATAAGATACTCAATGTACAGGCACAAATCCATGCCATCCTCTAGAACCTAGCGGCCATATATTAGGTAAAATTAGGTTATATTGGCTAGGCTTGTAAGGGACCTTAATCCATTAGCCTAGTAATCTTCTATGAACCTATGAAATGCCTGGCCCTCGATGTCATATTTGGATACAGGACACCATTATTCTTTTGGGAAAACTTGGCTAGGCTTAGAAATGCCCCCTGGGCTCCTAACCTAGTAACAATCTATGAATGTATGAATCTATTTATTCACACAGATATTCAGGTGGTGTAACAGACAGCCCTGCTGGCTGTGCCTATTCTTGCAGCTGAGTGGCATACCTCCTCATCTCCTCAGCAAACTGGCCATTGTAAAAATGCAACACCATAACCAGCACTGCCATATTTGGATCTTGCATTGGCCCAGGAAAGAAAGTGGGGAAGGGAAAAGGAGATGGCTGCACAGTGAATGAAAAAAGAGCAAGGGAGAGCAAAGAGGAGTCCATCCAAGTAATGGAAGAGTGAGCTGAGCACAGAGAAGAGGCCTCCAACATACAACAGACAAAATATCTTTGTTGTGCCACAAACATCATACTGTCTATGCTCTCACATACCAAAAGAAACAGCTTAACAGCACATTTGCATTGCTTTCATTTGTTTTATTTGAACATCAGGCTTTTAACATGGATAAAGACTCCTATATACTTTAATAGAATATCACAACTTATATTGCATAAAATGCAGCATTTTATAATACATCTCATAAGTAACATTTGAACACCATGCAACACATTTATTCACGAGTAATTAACTTGGTGAACTAATGGACAGCCTTATCAGCTGTACCTGTTCTGGAAGATGAGTGGCATACCACGTCCACCCTGCTCCCCTTGGTGAACTGGCACATTGCAAAATTTGAAGGTAATGCTACTCAATGCTAGAAATCTAAACCTCAAAATGCACTCTCTCGAAGCACTCCTAAAAATGGAGAACATCGATATGTGTGCAGTAACTGAGACCTGGTTCAAGGCTCCAGAGAGCACAACTGCAATACCAGGCTACAACTCTTACCATACATTTTGGCCATCAAACAGGGCCGAAACACTAAAGATGGAGGAGTGTCTATATTCACCAAGGATATTCACAATACCAGGCTAGTTGCCCAACACAATGCGTTTGAAATTCTCCAGGTGCAACTAATACTAGGTAAGACTGAAATCCAAATTGTAGCTTGCAACAGATCCCCCACCATGCCCCAAGATTCTCACTACACCTTTCTAAACATACTGGAAAATATTAAGACACAACCATACACCCTAATACTGGGTGATTTCAACTGCCCTGCCATTAACTGGGAAAACTACTCATGTACCAACATCTTTGCCCAACGATTCTTGGAATTCATGAATTCCAACGCCCTTGATCAACTAATCCTTAGTCCCACCAGGGGCTCCAGTATCCTAGACCTGGTCATTACCAACATGGGAAATCAATGCTCCACACCTATGGTCACCCCCTCATTGGTCAGGTCTGACCATAAGCTAATCACCCTTGACATCCACATCCCACTCCCACCCCCCAGTAAGGAAATCTCTGTAAAAAAGTTCTCCAAAGCCAACTTCAGGTTACTCAAGTCAGAAGTAACAAACTTCATGACACCCATGCAGACAAGAAATGAAAGTTCAACTGCTGAATCCTACACTAAGGCACTGTAAGAGCACATCCACTCATGCATGAATTGTGCCATCCCCAGTGGAACCAAGACACTCTCCTCCAAAAACAGGAAGCCAATCTGGTGGTCCCTTGCCATAAACAAACTTTACAACAACAGGAAGAAACTGTTGCAGAAAAGAGTAAAATCCCAGGATGCAAAAAACTCCCTTACCACCCTCAGTAAGAAGCTAAGATCCCTCATAAAATCCTCCAAAGCTAGTCACGAAAATAAAATTGCCAAAGATTCCAAAGACAACCACAAGGCATTCTATAGCTATGTCAAGAATCTAACTGGCAATGCTCAGATCTGCTCTGAACTACAACAGAATGGCATTAAATATACTGATCCCAAGGATATTGCCAATATCCTGGCAGATCAATTCAGTCCAAATTTCACCCCCATCTCACCCCCTAAAGGGCCCATCTCAATACCGAAAGATTGCCAAATTCCAAAAATAATGGCCACACAGGTAAAAAACGGACTCTCCAAAGCTAAGAATACAGCTTCCATGGGACCAGACAACATCCCACGCTGTGTACTACATGAACTACAAAATAAACTGGCACCTCACCTAAGTGCCATGTTTAATCATAGCCTCACCTCAGACTTCATGCCCACTGAGTGGTGCACAGCTACAGTTATCCCACTCCTCAAGGGGGTATCCACCTTGGATCCCGGGAACTACCACCCCATCAGTCTGATGAGCCTGATCTGCAAGGCCATGGAATGTATTATCATGGAAGTTATAAATAAAGACTTTGGCAACCTTCAAACACTGGACCCCATGCAGTTTGGGTTCGTAAAGGACCGATCGTGTCTCCTGAACCTGACTGACTTCTTCAAATGAGTCTCCAGAGCTGTGGAATAGGGTAATGTGGTCCACACAGCCTATCTGGACCTCACCAAGGCCTTTGACACCATCCCCCACTCTGGAATCCTAGATCAACTTACTAAGCTGGGCATTAATCCCTACATCACTCAATGGGTTGCCAACTGTCTTACTGACAGAACACACACTGTAAAAGTAGTCATCTCCAAATCCAGCTCCAGACAAGTGACAAGTGGAGTACCTCAGGGTTCAGTCCTTGGACCACTCTTGTTTGGCATCTACTTCTCTGAAGTACAGGCCAACACTAAGGGACTCTGGCTAACAAAGTTCGCAGATGATTGCAAACTGGGAGCCATTATTGAATCCCCAAATGATGTGGATATTCTACAAAAGGTCCTTACAGAAACAGATGATTGGTGCTAGATCCATGGCCTCAAGCTCAGTGCCAAGAAATGTATAGTTATCCCCTTTGAGAAAAAAACATGTACCCATGAATTACTACATAGATGGCAGTATACTAAACACCAAAAGTGTGATAAGAGTCTTAGGGACACAGGTCGACAGTGGTCTCACCTTCGATAACTCCATCGCCCCAACAGTCAGGAAATCCTTCTATGTGACACACCTCATCACTAAGGGCTTTTCATCCAGAAAAAAGGAGGTCATTGTCCCACTGTACTCATCCCTCATTAGACCCATTATAGAATACAATGCCCTGTTTAGTATGCAACTCTCAAGACTTCTTCAACAACTAGAAAGGCTGCAGAAATACCTCACTAAAAGAATCACAGGCCTAAAGCTGATGCTCTATGGTGACCGTCTAAAAAACTCCACCTATACTCTATCACATATTGTCTACTCAGAGGCGATCTCTGCTTAACATATAAGGCCATGTCAAACCCAGAGCTGTTGGACATGCTACACTTAAAGCAATCCCAATCCCCCAGAGACACACACTCCAGGGATCTAAACCTTGTCATCACAATGAACAAAACATGCTGGAGAGATAGGTTCCTGACCCAGACACTCCCCAGACTCTGGAATAGACTGCCCATACATGTCAAGCAGAGCGCCTTTTTGGCCCTCTTCAAAAGGGACCTTGATGATTGAATGGAAGATAGAAAATTCACCCCAGGATCATGTCAGTTGCCCTGCTAGACAGGGGTCCAGGGAAGTAAATACTGTGAGAAGAAATAGTCAGGGAATTGTTATGGCTAGGCTTGAATAGGCCCTAGGGCCGATAGCCTAGTACCAACCTCTGAACCTATGAACCTGTGCAGTGCTGTAAACAACTCTGCCTTATTTTTGATCTTCCATTGGCTCAGGAAGAAAATAGAGGAAGGTCACACAGCAACTGCCTACTGGTCTCCTGCAAATGAGCAGCCTTTTCCCTACAACGTTCCTGGCAATAGCATTTCCACGTATAACATTCTGTTTTATTTTTTTCTTTTTAGTTACACAAGAAAGGCACTAAAATGATTTAAATAAATGTACTTAAATGTACTAAATTTTTGTTAATGCTATGTTTCACTTTTTATTGTGTGTGTGTGTGTGTGTGTGTGTGTGTGTGTGTGTGTGTGTGTGTGTGTATGTATACATATATATGGGTTTAGGACTATTCACCGAAAGCACATTTCACTGAAAGTTATATATGGCCTTTTCCCCACTGTATTGTGACCTTGGAGTTAATATATATAGTAAGGGTGGTGGGGGGGACATAGGGCCCCACTTAGTTTGGATATATATTAAGTTTAGAAAAGATTAATTTATTAAAATAGCAAGTATCCATGTGTATAGTTCAAAATATTTAAAATAGGTGCGGTGCCCCCCACACCCCCCTTTACTATATATTTTAACTCCAGTGGGGAAAAGTCCATATATAACTTTCAGTGAAGTGTGTTTCAGTGAATTGTGATTTCAGTGAATTGAGCTTTCAGTGAATTGCGCACAGTCAAATGTGTTTCAGTGAAATGTGCTTTCAGTGAATAGCCCTAGACCAATATATGTGTATATATATATATATATATATATATATATATATATATATATATATATATGTAGAGAGAGAGAGAGAGAGAGCACAGGTTTCTCTATGCTTTATTCATTTTCTTGCTCCATGCCAATTTAACTGTGGAAGTATAGCAGAACAAGACACCTGAATGCCAGGTAATAAGTGCTTTAACCTAGCAAAGTCTCTTAAAATGAAACACAACTCCTTATGCATTTTCCCCACAATTAATTATAATAGATCCGATATGATATGCTTCGTTAGCAGTCTTAGAGATGGTTGGAAGCAATTAATTCCTTTTCAGATCTGGAATTCTTTTCTAAATGATTTCATATAAACATTGATCCAAACCCACATTCTCATATCCTTTGCATATTTTTCTTTCTCAGAAGCCTGGCAAAGAAATTAATGCCCCAAAATAATGATATACATTTACTCTGCAAAAAAGAAAAAAAAAACATGAAAACATAAATACAAACCAAACATTGGAAAAACAGTGAATATAAGACAAATAAGCTTTGGATGACCATCTATCAATTATTTTTATCATTTCTGACCCTGTGTTAAATCAAAGCCTGTCCTATTCTAAATGAATGAGAAGAAAAACGTTGAAGAATTAATGCATTTTGCAAACATATACCAATATGTATTGGAGTTAAATGAAAACCATTTGGGAGAGAAAGAAATAACCTCTTCAATATGTTAGGGCACAGTAACAAACCAAACCAAAGGGAAAAATTAAAAAGTCTGCTGATCTGTCTAAAATAACTTTATGATTGCTGTCTGACTGTTCACTCTCAGACATATGGATCTAAACTAAGAAAGAGTCCTAAACTAAATAAGCATGCTTCCATCTCAAGGATCTCAGTAAGTCACTGAGCCTAAATGCTCCCATATACATCCATGTGACTAATGTATCCCGAATCACTTAAGTCTAGTACTGGGGGGGCGGGATGAATGAACACCTAATAAAATGGATTTCAAAAGATGATATGCCACTCAATAGGATTACCTGTTAATCTCTCCCAACATTTTAATATTTTAATTAATTCTCAACTAGCAAACTGTAACCTGCTATGTGAATGGGCTTAATGTTCTGTACAACAAAATACTAAATAATGTATCATTAAATTAAAAGACCAGCCCATCTCTTGTACTGTAAATGGAGACACATACAAAATTGCCGGACGTGTTTGATAGCTGTTTTGTAAGCCTTCCAAATAGTTAAGAATTATGAATTTCACCAAAGAGAATGTATTACTCTTCTCAATCATCCAAACTTTTTCTGAGATGGGAGTGGGAGTGAGAGCTGTGTCTAAATGTGACCGGCATTGAATGAAATAATAAAGTTCCAACTGAATAAAATCAACAACTTAACTAATGAATGGACCCACACAGACGTGCATGATTTTTTAACACAAACATGCACCATTGGTTTATTATTTGATATTTCCAGTTTTGAAATTGATCCTGTAATACAAAAACTGCCACCCAGATTGGCATAAATTCCAAACAAATGTGATGTCTTTCAACTTATCTTTAGACCATTGTACAGGTCATGGGTCTGAAAACCACAGTCCATTAAAATATGACTCAATACCTAGCCCTCCTGATGCATCTATGAATACTTGCAAAGTGTCATTAGACTCACACTTGCGCTACCAAAAAGAATATGCCATTGAAATTAGACATAATAATTGGCTATAAGTGAAGATCAGCTCATACCCTCGTATCAGTCCTGACTCTTTAAAGATTGAGCAATGATCTAATCAAAGCTCTGCTTGAAACAATAGCACTGCATGCAAACTTAATGAACCACACTATTCCATAACTTGTCCTACTGTAACCTTAGCAGCTGACAAAAAGTATTAAAAAGAAGCTGAAATACTATATAATTTATTATGAGATCATTAGAATGAGGCAGACAGGAAATCTGATTTGAGACCTAAAAATGTAAGGACCTTTGTTGGGCTTTCTATTTTGTCAGTAGTTAGTGAAACATCAATCACACACTCATGCGCATTCTTGAATGTACAAAGAACTTCATTGGCACACATCTCACCTTCACCCATGGTCAGAAAATCACATAGGTGTTGAGCTGCAGCCTGATATTTCCTCTCTTAGCACCACTAAAGAGCATACCTAAATTGTTGAAAAGTTACACAAGTGATAGAGCAACCCACTAGCATAGCTATGTCAAAATTATTATTGTCCCCACAATGCATACCTAACAAATACCAATATTGAAGACAAATGGGAAGGAGATGAAATGCAGATTGGCTAACCAAGTGTCCTAGAAATGCCATATGACTGGATACTTAATCTAAAGATGGATATTGAACTTTAATGTCCCCTTTACTTATCCCATTTGGAAAATATACATTTTGAATTATTCCAAAAACACCTACTTTCTTCTTCAGAACCAATCTAATTGATGAAACTGTAAAAACCCTAAATGGCAGATCAAACTAAGGCCTACCTATTCTACCTTTCTCATTTTTGTCTGATTTCCAGTTACTATAGCCTCCCTCCATTTTACTGGCTTTAAATTCTAGTAGTTTGTGGTATAATAAATAGATGTGGGCTTAACAGACAAACCAGATAAACACCCATTTATTAACTGATATGAGCCAATCTTTTAATGTGTTATTTGAGTAATTATGTGACTTTGTTTGCTTTTGTGAGTATATTATTCCACTCTGGTTTACTTGAATTTATGGAAGGGGTTGTATTTTTTTTAAGTTTTCTTATTAGGAGTTTATACAACAAGCATAAAACATAAATTAGGAACAGTATGCAAAACAATGAAAAATACAATAAACAAATACATGCAGTTATCTACAAATATATACAACTATATACAGTGGTGATGCATGATTGCACTGGGAAAAATAGCAGCCCTTTATGGAAACTATCACGAGGAGTGTTTTAAAGAAAAAAAAAAGAAAAATGTTGACAGAGAATATGCCATAAGACTACTCGAATACTGACCCAACAATCTAACAAATATGAAAAAAATTTGTTTGTTATGCAGTATATACTTTAGTATAATTGATGCCAATTTCTTTAAGTTCAGCCAAATTAAGCCAGTTTTGAGTAATAAACAATTTGATTAACACAGGTAAGGCTATTAAAATAGAAGAATCATTAAGTTGCATGTCCATGGGAGGGATAGATAAAACTACAAAGTTTCTAGACATGTTTTCAGAATAACCCACATTTTTTTACTCAGTCTTTGAGAGTATGTAAATGATCTGAAAATACTTACAACTCCATTTGACATGCTTTATAGATCAGCATTATCAGCTTGGCAAGCAGTACATTTAGGTGAGTGCTGGGAAAAATTGAGGTTATTTTTGCTGGGGTCATATAAGCATTGATTAAAATCATAAACTGGGAGTAAAAGAGTTCTTAAGAGATATATATTTTTATTATAATGCATGGTATTTTGTATGTCTTTGGGTAAAAGAGTAGAAACCAGAGTTTAACCAATAGGAAGAATAATTGAATTTGTTTTTATATTTAAGCACAGTCACTAGCTTCCATGTTTTAGATTAAATTATAAAGTTCTCCATAGTTAGTTAAGATGACAGGTATTTATGACATTTAAATGCATATTATTAAAACTTCATTTTATCAACTAACTGATTTGTTTTATAATAGGTGTGCATCCTTTACATAAGGCTAAGCAATATTTCAAGCTGTCTGCAGACAATGGGATGTGTGATACAAATTCTCATATAAATTTATTTTAATTAAATGGAAATTTGATACATTTAACATCTAATTATTTAACTTGAAATTGGGATGACTACCACAAATTGGTTGATATAATTCAAAGAGATGATGTAAGTTCAAATTATTAATTATTTTTTGGAGTAGAAGTATTCTTTTAGATATAAAGTTATTGAATTCTGAGATATTTAATGTCATCATTCAAGCACTTTAGAGGCATCTATAGCTAAAGCAAAAATGTTATGATATTTGTTATGAATTTGGGTGGTTTCAAGCATGGGTATGGTCATTATTTTGCCTTTTAAAAAAATTCTGATAAAGGGAAATAAAGGAAAGTAACAAATCTGAATCTGTTTACTAAGAGTGGAGCACTGATATTTAAATAAACTTTTATAAGAGATATCAGCCTATAATTTGCTGAACCTTCGGATCTAGACCAGATTTAAGCATAACAAAGTTTAGGCACTATAAGTAAAGAAAAAATACTTTTGACACTAATTGTATTAAATAACTTCAATAAGATTTTGGATAACAGAAAACTCATAAACATTTTCAACCTAAATTTATCAAGCCAGGTACTTTAGCTGGTTTTAAGGAATTATTAATATTGTTAATTTTACTGTGTAGTAATGGAAGCAGAAGTAAGCCTTAATTTGTCTGACTTTAATTGACAGAACTGAAATTGACTTTGGTATAATAATATATTTATGTTATTTACAATAATATGTTAGACATATCATTTAAAGTAAATATAACTGGATTTAATGAAACCTCAAAAAAATGGCTTGCCCCTTTTCTCAGAAATATCTGAAAAATTATTAATCTTATCTGCTAAGCTATTAGTTGTGATGTTTTCTTTATAACCGTCTCAAAACCAATGCTTCACCAATGTATATTGCCTACTACCGGACACAGAAAAAATGAGTAGAAACCTGCAGGATGGTGACATGCATGTACCAGTGTTGAATGCACAGAAAGATTTAAATCTGGGCCCTGCTTTGCTCCACATTATGCCTAACCAATCTCTTTTCCCATCAGTCATTACATTTAACCATGTGTTGGGGGCACCTCATTTCCCATTTGAGCTGATTGTCCATGGTCTTGACTATTCTAAGTTTATGATCATATCAAAGCCATGGCAATCCCCTTTTAACAAAATGTGCTTCTCTGGCACTAAGGAACTACTGCCATGAAATAAACAAATCATAAATCCCAGTTATCCCAGGATTTATCTCTGAGTTCTTGGTCTGTTCTCATATGCCTTTTCAAGTGCCTTTGTACAGGCCACTTTAAATTTTTAATAATGTAATTGGTTAGCCAATCATGTATTTACTTGTGGGTTGCTTAGTGTTTAAATAGCATGCTTTTTTATTATTAGACGGTTCTGATGAAGTCCAGCATTTTAGGATGAAAGCGCTCAACCATCTGAGTTTAATAAAGAGTCTGTTTTATTGTGCTATGCTGAGTTAACTTATTTTTGTGGACATTACATGCAAGTTTGAAATGTTTGTCTTTTTGGCTTTTCCCGGTTAGGGGTCGCCACAGCGGAACTCCGGTCCACTAGTGATTGGCAGTAGATTTCTTTTTATGGTGCCAAGTTGCCAGCCCGACACCCAACCTTCAACAAAGGCACGCCCATTCACGCGTGTCTTTCAAATGCCACTCAACTGCGGGGAGGACATGCAGACTCCACACAGAAGGCACTCCAGCCGAGAATCGAACAGGAGAACCTCTTGCTGCAAGGCAACAATGCTACCGCTGCACCACCATGGCTTATACATGCAAGTTTGAAATAATTGTGCGAATTCCATGTACCATATGCTTTAGGAGCAGTATTGTGGATGCTCTGGTTTAATAACGGGTCTGTGTGTGGTTTAGATTTTTTTTCTTGGTTATTTTTACCACACTGGCTCAGTACATTTGAATTGCTTCTATTTATGTTTATTGACAAACAGAAGGTTGAGCCCATTTCCATTTCCATTTCCATGAGAGTGCACTTTAATGAAAAAAAAAAAAAAAACATTGCAAACACAGCTTGCACCCCTATATGGGGGGTGCACCCCCCCAAACCCCCGCTACTTAAATATACTAACTCCGAGATCACACTACAGAGGGGATAAGGTGTGGGGGGGTGCAGAGGTGCTTGCTCCCTGCAAAACTGTGTTTGCAATGTTTGTTTTTTTTATTTTTCTGATCTGGTGAATCAGCTTTCGCAAATGTGCACTTTCGTTGAAGTGCACTTTCGTGGAAGTGGAGTTGTACATTTCTTTTTCGAGATTCAGTACAGATAGTAGACATATATATATATTTTATATACATATACGATCTGTATAAATACTTTGAAAGCTGGAAAGGCCAGCTTACTGAAAGTATTTTTGCAAGACTACAACATCAAAACCTTGATTTCCCAAATGCAAAGGTTTTACCAGGATAAGTAAACACTTGCCCAACATGGGGAAATATGCCCTTTTCCCCACTGAAGTGTGATACCTGAGTTGATGCATATAGTTGGGGGGGGGGTAGCATAGCCCCCCCACCTAGGTGCATTTTACATACTGTGTTGTGTTTCCATGCAATTTTGGACAAGTGTTTACTTACCCTGGTAAAACTTTTGCAGTCTGGCAATCAAGGCTTCCATTCTGACGTCTCGCAAAATTCATGTTCAATAATCTGGCCTTTCGAGCTTTCAAAGTAGATCCATATACACACAGACATCTATATATATATATATATATATATATATATATATATATATATATATATATATATATTATGTGCATGTGTGTGTGCGTGTGTGTGTGTGTGTGTGTGTGTGTGTGTGTGTGTGTGTGTGCTTGTTTGTGTTTGTCAAGTTTAGTAGACTGTTGTTTCTTTATTTCATGCTATGTTGCAATTCATGTAGCAAAATGAACACATCATTTGGGCTGAGACTTCAGACATTCTGTCTGAATGAAAGGTCCATAAAGGATGAATACAAAAGTGGGTTCTCAGTGTGGTAAGGTTATAGGAGAGCAGTAGAAGCTAGCATGTAAGATGTTTTATAAGAAGCTAGCATGTAAGTTGATCAGTTTACTGATGTTACCACAGACAGAATTGGTTTATAGATGTTTGAAAGCCTAACTTTGGGTTTGAATTAGTTTTTAAGTTTGGTAGAAGTTTGAAATAAACAGGATACTGCTGTGATTTGTAGCAGTAATACTTTTGGTATTACTTGGTTTCATAAATGGAAGATGTGACACTGCTTCTTCATAAAACCCATGATTATTTGGATAGGAAGATTAGAATGAGGCAGGAGTCTGTGGTTATATGGTGTGCATTCATAACCTGATGCAGACAGTATAGTAAACTTTAGTAGTTTATATGTCCTTTAGAGATTCACAGGAACATCAGGAGAAACTGCAGTCATATCATTTTATTACATTTTGACCAAACCATAACTCCCTAGTTGGTGAACAACTGGCCGGTTCACTGTCTCATGCTGTCAAACAATTTCTCCTTTATCATCCAGTGAGTAGTTTTCTCTGTTCTATAATGATTTGCATAACAGTGCCCTCATTTTAAATGTAGACTGAAGAAAAGATCTGGCATGTGATGAACCATCATTAGCTGGGTCACCATTTTTACCTTTGACCTTCCAGTCCTCCCTCTATCGGCTAGTTGTCATAGTGCAAAGCTCTGCAATGCTGATCATAATGTCGGTGTCAGACTGTGTACTTACATGCTGTTCAGCTTAACATTGAAGGCTCCTTGAGCTGGCTCTTACTAGACATGGTCACTGTTTCAGAGACCTGTAATCCTAGGACTCCCTAAACAAGATGGTGCTCTGGAAGCAGAAGCAAAGCAACTTCTTTCTACCATCCATTGTTAGCCAGTTAGCTTCTAGCATCTAGCCATCTACTCAGGCTGACAGAAGCACTGTGAGATGTTTTGCCTTCTATGTCAGAGAACTGGCAAACTTCAGTTATATTTTGACATGTATACAGGTGACTTGTTGAGTTGGCAGAGGTACTTTATTATTGAAGGGAACCATTTAAAGTCTTGAGACTCGCAGTATTGATTCCTAAAATATGGAAATGGAATGACCAAAAGTCTGGACTTACACATTCCCTTTTGTCTGAGATAGGGTGATTTTTTTGAGTTGGCATACATAATTTCAGAAGGTGTGGGAAGCTTGCCCACCACATCAGAGTGTAACCCCCTTGCAAAAAAAAAAAAAAAAAAGTTTTAAAGGAGAAAGTCAATGTTCATTATTCATTCTTCTGTATTTCCAGCCTTTTTTTCTGATGTTTCAGGGCTCAACATTGGGAGCCTTAACATTTTCAAAGGAAGTCCTTAATGGAGAGTATGATCAGCTCCTTCATTTCTGGTCAAAGAAAAGTGAGGAGCGTGTCATGTGAGTATTTGTATGGAATCCTTTTTACTCAAGATATTGTAAGATTGGATCTGATGTTGTCAGCCTTTATTATATCCTAACAAATGGGTTCAGATCCAGTGTTGGATCCAACTCAGCCTGTGCTACAACTTGCATCCACCAGATCTCTCGAGCTTCTCACTTACCCACAAAGCACCCTGCCAAATACCTCAGATCTCATTTGCCTCTTCTAGCTAACAGGTGTGGTCTACCAGTCTCTCTTGAGCTGTATGAGATAAGTAAAGATTATTTTCTTGAAAATTCTTCTCTTAAACATTTTTTCTCCATAGCTTACCTTGTAACCTTTTAGTCCTTACTGTTTTACTGTTTTTACTGTTTGTGGTTTACAGTCTTCCTTTCTTCTGTATTGCCCCTTGCCCTTATGACTTAATTGTATCTCCAACATACCATCGTTGGTATTTCCTTGCCTCCTCTTCTCCTCTACTGAACTTGATGGTTGTTATCGTTTCATCTGTTTTCTTTAGTCTCCTTTTGTACTTGGCACTGCTAGATACTGTCATTAGTACCTCCCTCTTTCTTGTGACTTGATCGTAGTTCTTCTTACCATTGCTGGTATCCCTTCTCCTTCCTTCTTCAGTTTCAGGATCCCAGTTGTCTGGATCTGTCAGTCTCAGATCCAAGGATCTCTGTATCTTTGGATCCAACATCTTCTCTGAGACATCCAATCTTTTTGGATCAGGAGAGGTCTCAGAGCTGAAGCCTGCCTGCCAGGTCCAGGGTGTAGCATTTAACTCCAATGTTTTTGGAGCCACCTCTGTTCCTTGGCACTTTGGCAACTGGACAGTTCGGCTTCAGCTTCCTCCTCAAGGGTGCTGCTAACAGATCAGTTAGAGATGATGATTTGGAAACCCAGTTTTTCAAATCAGAGCCTCTTTCTGGCTCCTTACAGCTCTGTCTTTGAGGCTGCAAAGACAGTGTTCACTATCTCAGCAGCCCTGATGGAGCCTTCCCCCTCAGATCCTACCTATTCCATGATGTCCCAGAATCTGGAGCCTCAACTACTCTCTCCACAGGGGCATCCTGTACCAAAACCTCTGGTTTCCTCTCAGGGAATTTTGATTTTCTTTTCCAAGACTTTCCCAGAACATCCCACTGAGGAAGTACCTAGGAAAAGGACATACAGAAGGAGGAACTTAGACTACACACAGGAGTGAATCACTGATGACACTGATTTTGAAGAAGGTGAAGGGACCTCACAGTCACTTCTAGAAGATGTTTCCTTTGGAGACATACTAGAGATCCTGAAACAGAGGTGGCTGGACATCCTCCAACCCTATGCTGGAGGAATCCATTCTCCTAGAGGTTTTTGCTACAGGACCGTCTACTTTTTGGGTGACTTCACCTGCCATTGAGCTCATAGACATGATCTCTTATCGGGCATGGAAGGAGCCTGACTCCACAGAACCAATACCTCAGTGACTGTATAGGATAATGGCATCATCTGCATACAGACAGTTTTTGGGGATGGGATTCCAGTTTATGCCATGGTCAATTTGGCGGCCATAAAGAAGGAACTAGCCAAAGAGAGTTTCACTGTCCTTCTACCTCAACAGGGTATTGAGGAGGATGGACAGATTGGGGAAGCATGTCTTTGCTTCAGCCACTTTTGCATTATGATCGTTGAATTATCTGGCACATTTTTTAGTCTTCAGAGATATTTGCAAAAACAGGAATGCAGGCAAGAGGGCTTGAGGCACGCACACAGTGGTAGTTTCCAAAGTTTATTCTTCAGACTTTGCTTCAAACAAACGATAAAAATAATTAAAAACAGTAACCATAAAGCGCTTTTCGTCTCACCCCTTAGTGAGTCTTCATCAGACAGTTGCAACAAGAATGTTTCAAACAGTATATACAAGTTCAAACCACATCAACTTCATCCAAGCAAAAGGCAAACCCGCCCCCAAGGTAAGCAGGAATGAACAATTAACCCATTGGATGCTTCTTTAAAAATCCAGCTTCTTGTAAAACAAATATGTATGCAGTAAATATATTTGTATATGTGTAAATATAAACATAGCTCATCAGTTCGAAAACACTCTTAAAAGACCTTTTAAAAGTATATTCATAAATATTTAAAAACCATGCTAACATTAAAACCAATAGTTAAGGTAACAGTAAAAAGTGAGAAGTCAAGAATGAAGTGTAAAATTGAAAACAGTATAAAATAAAATACTTTACCACTGTGTGAAAAAGTATTAAGATCTTAAATAACTTTCAATAGTAGTTAATACTGACAGTTCTAAAAAGTAGGATGAAGAAATATATAACGAAACTTGAAGAACTTGGATGGAATGTTGGTGAAGTATAAGAAATTACAGTTAGAAATTTCATATTTTAAAGAATGTACTAGTGAAGGTATTTGTCCCCAAAGGACTGAGGTCCTGGCAATACCCGAATGGCCTCATTCAAGGTTCACAATTCCATGAGGATTTGTTGAAGTTGTTTAATAGACACGGTTTGGAATTATTGGACTTGATGAGTAAACACTATAGAATCATGACTGAAGCCCTTTTAAAAGAGGTGACTGCATTAGATGAAAAAATAAGAAGAAATGATGATTTTTCGAGGTACAAATTTGAATATGATAGATGCCTAACTAGTATAGACCAGCATATTGCCAAACTAAAAGTCACTAAAATAAAGAAACTGAACAGGGATAGGGAAGCGTATGCACCTGGGTCTGCTTATCCTAACCTCCCACCATCACAAACTGGTCAGGCCCTTGGCCGAATTTTTGGATCAACGAATGGTACCGGTTATCAAGCTGCGGTCAACCCTGGGTTAGATGGCAACAGGGGCCAGGGTCTGCCCCTACATGAGCAGGCCATTGGCACCTCAAGGGAAACTACACAAGGCCGGAATGAAACTGGTAACCGATATAGGAATAAAAACAACAACTTTGGAAACCATCAGAATTTTCGGTCACAAGCCTCGGGGTACAACCTGAGACAGGGTCTTCCCAGAGTGAACTACAGGAACTTGAACAGGTATTAGTATCGGACCCACAACAACCCAGTGTGGAGAACAACTTTGAACTGTTATACAACAGCCAAGGTGACTTTAAAATTTTAAATTTTTCCACACTGAAAGTGAGCACTGAGCTAGCAGTTTTATTAGCGAAAGGATTAACCTTTGTTCCATCTCACAAAGCCTCCTTTGCTGAAACTATAATTGACTTAAAATTATTCACAAGGAAGCTTAACTTTAGTTACTTGTTTGGGGCTATACAACAACCTCAGAATCCGTTCTATGTACATAGTACCTATTGCCCCCCATTACACCCGACATTAGCAATGTTTGAACATGTTTGTGAAGTGGACTTATTCAATTGTATTTGTGTACAAAATCAAAGTAAAGGGAAGGGTCATAATGTTACTAAGAAAGAAGAACTAGCACTTAATTTGGTTCAACAGGCATGGGTGAGGGTGATGAAACCTGACAAGGGCGGAGGACTGGTTATAATGAATAATGATGAATATGTCAATAGAATGGAAAGGATAGTAATGACTGAAGCATACACAGAGGTGTCCCGTAATGAATTAAATATTGCTTATGGGAGAATTCATGCTAACTTAGAAGAACTGCTTATTGAGGCAAGGATTGACATGGATATATACAGTTTCTTATGTATGCCAGCACCTAGAATTCCAACTTTGTTTGGCATCCCCAAGATCCACAAGAGTGTCTCGGACCCACCACTGAGACCTCTTGTGGACTCCAGGAATAGCATCACTTACTCATTAGCCAAATATATTGACCATTTTTTGCAGAAATATGTAAAATTACAAAAACAGATCTGCAAGGACTCATGGTCCTTTTTAAGGAGTATACAGGATTTACAGTTTAATGAGGGCTTCAATTTCCTAACTATAGACGTTAAAGATTTGTACACGTCCATCCCACATGTTGAGGGTGTAGAACGGCTCAGCCTGTTACTGCTGGAACTGGAAGCCCCTAGAAGTTTAATTTCTTTGCTCACTGAACTGTTGGACATAGTGTTGTCTAATAATTATATTACCTTCAACAACAGGTTTTTCGTCCAATCCATTGGCGTAGCAATGGGCTCCCCATTTGGAGCCAGCTTCGCCAATCTAGTGATGGCTTCTTGGGAAAGGGAATTTATTTTAAATGTACCTGAAATTAGAAGCCAAATACACTTTTATACAAGATACCTGGACGATATCTTTATGTTGTTTAAGGGTGATGAGGTGGAAGCTAACAATCTAGTGACATACCTCAATAATACCACTGTTTTTTTACAGTTCACACATACTTTCCACATGGAAAGGATAGCTTACCTGGATGTTGATTTAAAAAAGGACCTAATTAATGGTTGCTATACAGCTTGTATTTTCAGGAAAGATACCTACTCGAATGCTTTTTTACATTTTGACAGTTGTCATCCACTATTTCAAAAGCGTTCAGTGGTAAAAGGCCAACTGGTACGAGCAGCTCAGATGGTTTCCACACAAGAAGAGTTTTTACTAGAATGTAATCAACTTCAGGATATGTTTATTAAGAGGGGATACCCTCTACCTATGGTTAGGGAACTGGTAAGAGAAGTACAAAACAAGAGGCATAGGGGCATGTACCAACCTATACTGGGGGTTAAAATTAATGAGGAACAAATGGAAATCAACCAAGTTCGGATGGTTCATGATGATGCTCCTTTAGTAGGGTCCACTTTTATTACTACTTTTAGTAGCAATAGTTATGATATCAAAGACATCATTAATAAGAACTGGGATTTAATAGTCCTTGACCACAATTTATATGCTAAATTGAGGGACCCCCCTAGAGTAGTTTTTAGATGTGGCAGGAATTTAAAAAGCTTATTACAGACTAAGAAGGAAGACAAATTTGGATGCAGGAGGAAAGGGATGATAAAGTGTAGCATGTGCCCCCAATGCCCCTTCATGGAGATTGGGGTCAACTTCTCGATCAGAGGAGTGCCCTATGTGTCAAAGGGTAAATTTGACTGTAATACTAAAAGTATAGTCTATTTGGCCCAATGTCAAGCCTGCCCAGCTTTTTATATTGGGAAGTCGGACAGGAAACTAAAAGAAAGGGTTTACGAACACCTTTACAGCATTAGAACATCAAAGCAGGAAAATGCTCTGGCTAGACATGTGAGTGCTGTTCCATTACACTCTTTTAAATTTAGAGTGATTGACCAGGTTACGAGTGATGGAAGGGGTGGCCCTAGTTCATTATTCCTAGAAAAACTGGAATTAATATGGCAACTTCGTACTAGGGCCTGCTACCCGCCAGGACTGAATGAAGTTTATTCCATATCTTGCATCCTTAAACTAAAGAGTTTAATGAGGTGAATATATATCTTATTCACTTCAGCCTGCAAGAAAAGTTTCATATTTCTGCTTAAACAGGGTATGTTAAATATTTATCTAAATAGTCAAAAATGTACTTATTTGTTCAGTTAGGTATATACATGTTTATACATATACATGATTATTCACACTCACTTAGTTGTTATCTACACATGAATGTGTTTGCATTTAGAGTTGTTTTTGTGAATGTGTACACTCTTATTTCATCTTTTATCATATTCACCGGACATCCTTTACAGGATGGTTTTCTCTGCTCCAGTCTTTATAGCTTTTTAGCTTGATGGTTTTAAATTCAGACAACATGGGGATAATATAAGTGTTTCGTTATATATTTCTTCATCCTACTTTTTAGAACTGTCATTATTAACTACTATTGAAAGTTATTTAAGATCTTAATACTTTTTCACACAGTGGTAAAGTATTTTATTTTATACTGTTTTCAATTTTACACTTCATTTTTGACTTCTCACTTTTTACTGTTACCTTAACTATTGGTTTTAATGTTAGCATGGTTTTTAAATATTTCTGAATATACTTTTAAAAGGTCTTTTAAGAGTGTTTTTGAACTGATGAGCTATGTTTATATTTACACATATACAAATATATTTACTGCATACATATTTGTTTTACAAGAAGCTGGATTTTTAAAGAAGCATACAATGGGTTAATTGTTCATTCCTGCTTACCTTAGGGGCGGGTTTGCCTTTTGCTTGGAGGAAGTTGATGTGGTTTGAACTTGTATATACTGTTTGAAACATTCTTGTTGCAACTGTCTGATGAAGTCTCACTAAGGGGTGAGACGAAAAGCGCTTTATGGTTACTGTTTTTAATTATTTTTATCGTTTGTTTGAAGCAAAGTCTGAAGAATAAACTTTGGAAACTACTACTGTGTGCATGCCTCAAGCCCTCTTGCCTGCATTCCTGTTTTTGCAGTTACCTGTTTCAGTATTCCAAGTCTGTTCAGAGATATTTGACCAAAGAGTTATCAAATACTCTCTCAGGAGCTGTATCTGCAGAGGTTAAGGATTCAGCAACTTCTCAGTTAGCAAACCTACAGGCTATTTCCAATAGTTACACAAAGTTAATTTCTAACATAGTGGAAGGAACCTCAAAAGCTTTGGGTTCAGGCATTTCCATGAGGATGCATGCCTGGATGCACTTATGTGACTTTGTGGAGCCATTCAAGTCTAATTTCATCAATGCTTCCTTTGACAGAACAACTCTTTTTGGCCCTAAAGTGAAAGAAATGCTCTCCAGGTGTAAAAAAGATGGTAAGACCTTGTCTGCCATGGGCATACCTTTTTCAGCCTCCCCAGAGATCCTTCTCCAGGAATCAATGGATTGGCCAGAAAATGTGTTTCAAAAAATCAAAAGGATCATTCCATGACACACATGAAGGAAGTGCCCCCAGAGACAGACGGAGGAACTCCAATGGACATTGTCACACTCATGGCAGAATTGGCCCATAAAACCAGGGTTCACAACAATTATTCTCTGATAAACCATATCAGTGCTCCTGAATGGAGGCCAGAATGTCCACCTCTGGTGACAGTCAGGGAAAATTGTCCCTGTACCAGAGAGCCTGGCTAGAATTAACAAAGGATAATTGGGTACAGAGGATTATATCCAGAGGTTATATAATACCATTTTCCCTTCCAACCCCAATTCTCAGGAAAATCTCTAATGTTCCACCCAGTCAGAGGGATCAAACAGAAATTTTGATTCAAAAGCTGCTAGAACAAAATAGTTCTCCAAGAGGTCCCATCAGATTAGATAGGATCCGGAACTTACTCAAGGTTAATTTTAGTGCTAAAAAAGAAGGGATTGGAGACCAATTTTGAATCTCTCAAATCTAAACAAATCTGTTCAATGAACCATGTTCCAGATGGTCATGATTCATTCCATTCTCCCTTTTCTGGGCAAAGAGAACTGGATGTGCTTGATAGATCTCCAGGATGCCTACTTTCACAGAAAGATGAACAGGCAGTCCAGCAAGTACCTTTGCTTCTGGCTGGGAGTGAGTCATTACCAATTTAGAATACTGCCCTTTGGACTTACCACAGCACGCAGGGTGTTTGCCAAGTGCATGGCAGTAGTAGCAGCAAACCTCAGACTGTAGGGATTCCGGGTGTCTCCCTACCTGGAAGACTGGCTAATTACTGCTCTGACTAGGCATCAGTTCATGCAGTCCAGAAATCAGGTTCTCCACACCTGTGCTATCCTAGGAATTACCACAAATTACAGCAAACCCCAAGTCCAACAAGCTCAGACACTGGAATTTATTGGAGCACTGCTTAACACAAACATGGCCATTGCTTCCCTTTCACCTCACCAAGTTCTAACTGTAAGGTCACAGGTCAAGACATTTGTAGACAGTACATCAGTCTCAGCCCATGCAGTCCTTAGAACTTTGGGCCTCCATTTGCCAGATTTTACGTGCGGATCCTACAGTGGATGCTGGCTACCCAGTGGCCATTCTTCCATCAGCCAATGTCATATCAGGTAAAATTTACCAACACATGAAGAAGAGATCCTCAGTGGTGGATCCAGTCTGATCAACTACTCCATGCCCATACATTCATTCCCCAACAGCCCAAGGTCATAGTGACCATGGATGCTTCCCAGATAGGGTGGGGGACATTATATGTGGAGGGTAGTCCAGGGTACCTGGTCCCCCGAAGAGGCAGTGATGAGAGCAGAGCTCTTGGCATTGTGAGCATTTCAAGATGTTCTTCCCTCTGGGACAATTACGATTTAATCGGACAACATGTCAGTAATCTGGTACATCAACAAACAGGGGAGAACCAAATCTTACCCACTGTGTCAAGAAGCACTCAGAGCCTGGCAGTGGGAGATCTCTTTAGACTGCTTTCTTTTAGCCATGCACATTCTGGGGAGATCCAACATGATTGCAAAGAAACTGAGCAGGTGCATACTACTTCTACATGAGTGATCCTTCAATGAGAAGGTGACAGAGATTTTCTGTCGATGGGGCCAGCCATGCTGCAATCTTTTTCTCTCTCCCCTAAACAACAAGTGCAGCAACTACTTTGCCCTGATTACCCCACTGGGACAGTCAGTGAAGGATGCTCTACTCCACGATTGGCTTCCCAGGCTCCTTTATGCATTCCCACCAACCTCACTGATTTCAACATTCCTGCAGAAAGCTGCCAGGTTAAAAAGCAAAGTGATCCTCATTGCCCTCTATTGGCTTCAACAAATCTGGAACCTGGATCTGACTCTGGACCTCCTGTCTCACCCAATGGGCATGTTACACCTGGATATACCAAACCTCAAACTAACTTCTTGGTTTCTCCAGTTCCCTTAGTAGCCAGACAACCTATTCTCTCATAACCTGTTCAATGTTTAATCCTGTCTTCCCATAAGCCTCTGACAAGGAAAACATTTTCTAGTAAATGGAAAAGGTTAACCATTTGGGCTCAGCAACATACACTTGACCCCTTTTCAACCTCTATTTATCACATTTTAGATTTCCTTGCTCACCTTTTTTAAAACAGACCAAGTACCTCAATCATTAGGGTACAGTTTGCAGCAATTTCTAATTACCATACAGGACTGAATGAGGCACCCACAGCTTTTCACAAGTTGAGCAAGATCTTCTTAAAAGGGACACTCCTACTAAAGCCTCCTTCTAAAGACTCTACACCTCCACAGGACCTAAATTTAATGTTGCAGTCTCTCACACAACCTCCCTTTAAACCATCAGCTACATGTGACCTTAAATTTCTTTCATGAAAACCATTTTCTTAGTTGCTATCACTTTCGCAAAAAGAATTTCTGAGATCGAACCACTGTCTTCTAAACCTCCTTACTTGTTTTTTCACCAAGATAGAGTGACTTTACATACCAATCCATCCTTTCTTCCAAGGTTGTGTCAGAATCCAACATAAAAAGTTGTATCAATTTGCCAGTATTTTTTCCCTAAATTTCCAAACAAAGGAGAATATATCTTACATTTACTGGATGTTCATAGACAGTTGCATTTCTAGCTGCATAGAACAGAAGGAATCTGGAAAGCAGATCAACTGTTTGTTGCCTTTTCTGGACCAAAATTGGGAAAATCATTTTCAAATATTACTCCGTCAAAGTGGTTAACAAACAGTGGCAGCTGGTGACTTCAAATTAAAGGGGGGACTGCAGGAGACAGCTGAATAGGTAGGGCCAATGGGAAGGGGTGTGATCAACTAGTAATGGGTGGAGCTATGCTCAAAACCACAACAACTGGAATACACTGCCCTGGGTGCCAAACTGTCATTATGAGAGTCCAATCAATACAAACTGAAGTGTAGAAGAAAAAATATTTCAATGCATTGGCTACATGACAACTTACTTAATATCTAGATGGAAACACAAAGGTTGTAAGGCATGAAAAAATAAATTACTTTTTAAATACATTACTGGAATGCCAGTCAAAAGCAATTATAAAAAAAAAACAAGCAGCACTCAACTCAAACCACTTCTCCTTGCACTGCAGTTCTAATTATAATTTATATTCAGCTTTATAAAATTACCAAGTAACATGCTGAAAGTAGCAAACTCTGTGATATCCCCACTTGTAAAAATGATTTTTATCCAAAAAAGACCTGCTGCCTGACAACTATCTACTTGTTTCATGGGGAAGACATGAATCAAGTAAAAAATGAACAGCAAACAAGAAACAAGCTCAAGATAAATTGCTTAAAGGATTATTGCACAAGGTATGGACCACACATGATAGATTGGCATTCTGTTTAGTTTAAGGGTAAAGCCTGCAAAGATGACTGCAAGTCTCCAATAAATGTAATGAGCTTCTGAAAGTACTGTAATCCTGTCCTTTATTACAAATACTGTCATATGCATTTCAATACCTAAGGCTTATACGTTATCTAGTTATGTAAATATTTTCTGCATGGCAACAACAAAAAGGCTTTCAGTGTTGGCAGTTCTTTAACAGTATGCTTATTAAAGCTTACTTGCATCTTACAATCTCCAACAAGCTTACCTGATGGTCATTAAAGCATTGCTACTTAAACACAGAGCAACAGGGCACTGTGACAGCATGCATTTTCTGAATAATAAGAAGCATAAATCAACAGTATAAAAATATGATAGAAAACCAGAACATTCTGCAAAATCAAGGGCAGATGAAAAGCCACTGTCATACTTGTGTCTACCATGTATGGGGGAATACTCTGCACACTTACACTGCATAACTGCTCCTTGCCTTGCTTGGACACATCCAGGGTCACTACATGGGGGAGTGGAGTGCAACAAGAATGTCACAATTTGAAATGTCTCTGGCTGACGGTGATGGCTCTGACACACATACCTCTCAACCTCAGAGCAAGAAATCTGGACAAAGCCATACACAGAAGTGAGACACAGACCCAAAAATAAGGACAATGTTTAAATAATTGCTCTTATAAACTTAGAAAGATAATAGAATAGTAGTAGGTCTTGCATTAGTATGAATTTTCTGAAGGGTATGAAATCTGCAACTCAAATGTCTGCCATTATTGTCTAACTTCAATCTTTAATGATTTTCCACCAATTTGCCAGAAAAACAGAATTTTATGAAAAACATTCCAAAATTGTGATGCAAAAATATAAAATTGCCACACAATACAGCTAGGAACCTGTCAAAGAAGGGGCACCTTTTTAATATTAGTACTGTTAACTTGAGCAGCTGACAAAATAAGAGAATCTACATGCATTTCTGAAATAAAAGTATATATAACTCTGATCATTACAGTTATTTATATTTGTAAACCCTCCACGTTTTCTTCCAAAATTGTCATTTTGCAGAGGGATTTTTAGGTGGAGAGCAACATTTTGAGTCAAAATTGGGGACAGCTGAGATGTTTGGATATTCCTATTTCTATAAAGTGATTTATTTACAAGTACCTCTCAACCTCTTAATGCAGGAAATCTGGACAAGGCCAAATTATATTGGGGAAACATACAAACAGTACTTAAAATTGCTCTTGTATAAACTTAAGACAGTTGATAGAATAACAGGCCTTGCTTTAGCATGCATTTTTCTGAAGGTTATGACGTTTGAAACTCAATGTCTGCCATTATTTATTGACTTCATTCCTAAATGATTTGCCAGAAAAAACACAGATTTTACGAGGAGCAAACCAAAAATAAGAAGCAAAAATATATTCATTCTGCAAAAATCTGGACAAATGAGAGGTATTGTTCAGCCGGGGCTGTCTTTGAGTTTGCTGCCCTTTCCCCCTCACAAAATCATGCTTGAATGGAGCCTCCCTGCTGCACCCATTCCAATGTCCCATTCCTTGGTAATCTCACCCCATTTACCATAGACACTGTAATGTGCATGCTGCTTTACTTCTCCGATGATTTGGATTTCATTTGAAAGTTTTATTTTGCATTTTATATCACAAACACTAATAGATATCTGCTAAACAAAGCAATGCTGTCTCACTATGAAAATAGACTTAGCATTAAAACTTCTCTGCCCTTGAAACTTATATACATTGAAACAGCATTGAAACCCTAATTCAAAGAAAATACATTTTTTCCAGTGGCAGATAAAGATTAACTTTGGGCTGTTTTCAAATCATAGGCCCCTTGCACATGAAACATGCACATGTTCTTTGATACACCCTCCTGATTGTATTAAATTATATTCCTTGTACAATACAGTACAGTTGTTAGAGGGTATTTTAAATTTATTGTTTTTAACATTTTTCCAGTAAACAATGAAACAAAATGCATGCACCAGTAATGAAAAAACTGCCCAATTCAGAACATTTCCATCATAAAAGTCTACTCAAACGTCTACAGTCCACCAGTATCAGTAAATATGCACAATCTCTGAAGAAGTAAAAGTCATCTAAATAATTCCACATTAAAGAGATATTTAACTAATGAAGAGGTTGCTGCTAGCAAACAACTTATATTTCATTGTTTCATCTACAAATAAAGTGCCTATTGCCCTTGAGGAATACACTGACTATGTTACATTTACAAAAATGATAAGCTAGTGATATTGCAATAGGGAATGGATGGCAAACTGATAACAGGTTCATAGTTACTAGGTATCTTTGCCAAAGAGGACTGCAGCATCCACCTCCTTTACAGCACAGTACAGTATCAGCATTGCATCTACCTACTGTGGGTGTAGAACCCACAGCCTTCTGCATCAAAAGCCAGTACATTGCCTGTTGTGCTATTAACAATGGAAGCAGAGTCAGCAGTAAACTTTTATTCCCCTGCAGCTTTCAGCTCCTTGTAAAATCTACTTGACACACAGTTGTATCTCTGAATTTTGCAGCACAAGAAATCTAGAAATAGCCAAAATTTATTGTGGGGGGGGGGGCAAGAGCCCACAAACAAGGGACACATTTTAAACATTGCTTGTATAATGTTGGAAAGTTGCTAGAATAAAATGCTGCATTACCACCATACATTTCACTGTCAAGTCTTGAACCCAGGACTCTGTGCAAAACAGACAAAGCAACATACCACTATGCCAAATCAGCTGTTTTGTAAAAGAGAGGAAGACTGAAACTTAAATGGCTATCATTTATTGAATTCAGTTCTCACCATAGCTGTCAGCCTCTTTGCACAAAACACCTAAACAAAGCCAATAATGGGGGAATAGAGCCCCCAAACATATTCAGTGAATTCATTTCTCACCATAGCTCTCAACCTCTTAGCAAACAACAGCTGGACAAGGCCAGTAATGGGGAAATACAGCCCCCAAACATATTCAGTGAATTCAGTTCTCAGCATAGCTCTCAGCCTTAGCACAAAAAACCTGGACAAAGCCAAAAATGGGGGATACAGTTCCAAAAATAGGGACAAATTTCAAATATCTACCTTGTAAACTTAGACAATTGCTAGAGTAAAAGGTTTTGTGTTACCATGTACTTTCTGAACAATATGAAGTCTGAAATTCAAATGCCTGTCATATTTATTTATTTAACATTTGTTAACCAGGAAAGTCTGACTTGGAACAAAAGCCAATTTTCAGCAGAGGCCTGAGGAGAAACACTCCAGACACATGTCTTTGTAAGATGGGAGGACACCAGAGCTCCCAGAGAAAACTCACAGAAACACAGAGAGGACATGCAGAATCCACACAGAAGGCACCCCAGCCAAGAATCAAACCAGAGAACCTGTAGCTGTCATACAACAATGCTACAAGTGCACCACTGCACTACTGACTGTGTAAGGAAACAAAAATACAGAAACCATAGATTTTATGAGGAACAGAACAAAACACATATGAAGCAAAAATCTGCAAAGTTTTTACAAATGGTGGTGGGTAGGGAATTCAGGCTCTTGCCCCCTGTACTCAAGGTACAGAGTTCAAGTCTGAGGTATTCTCTACCCACCAACATGTATCCTGAGTTCTCTAGCCACTAGTATATAGCAACTGGGGCATTACACGCACACACACAAACACAGCAGAAATTGTCTATAATTAATAACTTGAGTATTTCTCTTACACATCCATTGAAAGCACACTCCACTAGATCTGTGACTCCTTCCACAGTTTTCCAATCTAGGATGTCTATGGATAACATTCATGCAGCAGCAACCTGGGCTACTACTCATACCTTTATTACTCATTACAAATTGGATCTGGTCTCCAGAGGAAGGGCATCATTTTGTTCTATGGTGCTCAGGAATATCTTTCCTTGAGCCCACCCTGGATTTAAGTAGCTAGGGAAGCTGTCCCATTCATAAGGATAGAATGAAGACTGACAACATCAGATAAAGAAGTTATATACTTACCATAATGTTCCATCTGTGTTGTTGATCTTCATTCTTTCCTCACATCCACTCACACCTACCCCCGTCCATGACTTCTAGAGGAACAAGCAATTACATGATCTCTGATTAGGTACATTTGGTACATTTATATATTTTTTATGACTGGATATGGCTTCCCAAATTTCTTTCTATCCTTTTATGCTATATAAAACAGCAAAATAGATCTGAGCTATTTGGCAGAGTGAATTGTAGGTAAGGGAGAAGCTCAAGAGATCTGGTAGCTGCGAACTGTAGAATCAGTCAAGTTGGATCCGACGATCAGATGCGAACCCATTCGTGAGTAAAGAATGAAGATCAACAACATGGATGGAACATTAAGGTAAGTACATAACTTCCTTTTTCTGACTGTTTGATTGATACATTGTAGCAGTAGAAGCAGACCATGGGTGACAAGTGCCATTTGATGGTGGATGCTGCTACACTGCCTCTTTGAAGGATAAGGGAACGTTCAGTAATAATTTTAGTTTGGTAAAGAATTAAACCGGGAAAAGTTGGATGCTAAGCATGTCAGCTCTTCTAGCCTGGATAATGGCCTGTACATTTTACTTGAAGCCCTGCAGGAAATCTTACTGTATGTCCTGAAATGCATATACACAAATGTCAAAGATTGTCATGATATGAATTTCACATTTCTGAACTTTATTTGGAAAAGGATTGAAAAACATTTTGTAGAAAACTGGTGGCCACTTTGCTTTAATACACCACTAGTAAACTAGTGGACACAATGTTTCAGAACTGTATGTGCAGGATTCTGATATAGTTGTTTTATGAGTCTCAAGTTGCATGACTGAAAGAGATTTTAACATTAAGTTAACTGAGTGTACTTTTTTTATTAGTAAGTTGGTGTTTACTATAGAAATATAGGCTTCACAGATGATATTTTGATGACATTCCATACTGTTTCTCATGATGTGTATTCAGTAAATTGACTGCATATGATTTCTTTCAATCACTTACATTATAGATACATATTATTATTTTAATTATGTAATCTCTAAAGTCAATATTTGTCCATGGCACCATATTTCTTAGTTCTGTGCAGTGAGGCAAGGCTGAAAATTCAGTTTTAGCTCTTTCTGTAGTCACATAAATGCTTTTCTTTGATGATACATAATTTAGCTGACTCAGCTACACTTAGAGTGGATGATATTTATGTTTTCCTTTATGAACTCTAAAGGCCAGCTTTGTCTTGTACATATGAGAATTGTGATAGTCTGTATTTTGAGGGCAGTTGTCTGTTAGACAAAACTGAATGACTGAATGGCTTAGGTCATTACTAGGTCTTTGTGGGTTTTACAGCTTGGCACTATTGATGAACATACATTGTTCTTGAGATACAGAGTAGGTTACATTTTTTGCTCGACTAGGATGAGGCACTATATTCAGGGTCTATATCAGAACATCAACAAAGCCATTAATCAAATGGCTTTATAATCAAAAATACAGGTAAAAGAATTTGCTAATTATATAAACCAACTGTGAGATCGCACTACAGTGAGGAAAGGGCAAATTTTCCAATCTTTACTGTACCACAATCTCACAAAACACACTTCTATTACTGGCATTTTCGAGTATACAGCCATTTGATTACCGGCTTTGTCGATTTTGTAATATAGACTCTATATTCATGGGAGGAAGAAGTTTTATTTTTCTTTAAAGTATATGTAGTTGTGGGAAACAAATTTTTTTTTTGGTAAATTATTATGCATCTATTTTTTTTCTTTTTCCAAGAAGCTGAAGAACAGTTTAAAATATTTTTTCTTCTCTAGTCTTTAGGATTTAAGATTAAATCACATGTTTTATGCATGCTCCTTCCACTGGTCTGAACAAAATTCACCCTTTAGTGCACTACACTGGTTTGTTTTTGACTTTTCAGGTGTCTGCACTGCAAAAGATCCTTGTTGCATTTAGTATTATAATAACTAAGCTTCAATCCCTGAAATGAGGGATGGGATGCACTGGGGTATGATTGCAAAATGGTGGAAAAAGCAGACTACTGCAGAACAAATTCTCTGCCAAGATCTTATATGTATGGACTTGGCTGTATCTACAGCAGTTTATAAAATACATTCCAGTTGGCTATATTCTTTGATGATGAAATTATATTATCTTTTCAACAGGGAGATTGTCAAGCTGAATGTCTAGGAGTCCATTTTTTGAGAACAAATGATACAGCACATGATATATACATATATATATATATATATATATATATATATATATATATAGGTATCACTTTTATTTTCTTTAGAGGGTATATCATAGGACTTACATGCAAAAGGTCTGATGCACTAAATGGTATTGAGGGAATGAGTTTACCTCTATGACAATTGTGATTAGTACTAATTAATTCAAGGAATTATTAAACCAGGCTATGGGTATGGAAAAGAAAGTAAGTTATGCAAAATTACTTATAAATGTATACATAACTTCAATGCCAAGACAGTATATTGTTTAAAATGGAAGTTATATATTTTGCTTTACATTGCATGTGGAAGCCACAGTCTCCAAGCTTAAGAATAGGAGTGCCAGTAACTATGCCATAACGGCATTTAATATCTAGTACAACCTGGAAAAAAAGAAAAGATGTCCTCTCACAGCATCAGTCATATATTAATAATGCACAGGAACTGCTGACCTGTGGCTTTAGGACTACAATTGAATGATTGCATGCATGCCTTCACTGCAAGCTGGAGTAGGGGTAGAAGCTGGGTCCAGAGAAAACTGACATTCTTTTAATGAAAATGATGTAAGAGTTAGGTGTAGATAAGAACCGACAGTAATGAATGCCTTTTATTTGTTGTTAGCAAACTTTACATCATTTGATAAAGACAGTGAAATGTGAAGACTATTTTGATATTCCAAACAAACTGAGGTTACAGACATACTGATAGTAAGAAGACTGAGGCAGTATCTGCATAACAAGAAATTATAACATTTTTTTTTTAATACTGAGCAAATAGAATTTGCAAACATAATGCAATTTATGTTCTGACAACTGATTTACAGTGATATATATCCCCATTCTTTCAGAAAATGTAATATTGTCAAATGCTTTTTTTATGGTTGTAATATCTGCACTATATATTCCTCTGCCTTTTAGCATTCTCTTACTGTCTATGTTATTGTTCTAATATATAACCCAAGCTGAAACTGTACAGTACATGGTCAGTTATGAATTAGTTCTATACCCTGGTAAACAAAACAAAGCAAACACATATTTATTTATGTATGTATGTATGCATGTGTGTATCCATGTACATATTTATTTGTTTGTTCATTTATTATATTTGTTTACCAGAAAACTATGACTGGACATGAAACTCCTATTCAGAAAAGTTTCACACAAAATGACAGTGATTACTTAACACTGAGAATAATATGTACAATAGAAAATAATACTACGTATAAATAAATGCATAAATAAATAGGATGACTGAATCAAGAACTGCATATCAAGAAATTATAGTCTGTGTGGGAGCATTGCTATGTCAGAAGCACTGAATAATGGGAGACAAAGAAAAGATAGTAGAAATTATATTTAATGGACAACTATGACTTCATAAAAATGTCTTGCAACAGGGCCAATGAAATGTGAGAATAATGAATAATATAGTATTTTAAGACCATTGCAACAGTGCTGTGGATGGATTAACATAAACATTGTTCCCCTTTTTTGAGGGATGATAGGAGTGAAGAACAGATGCTACTAATAGAGGTGATGTATATCCTACCAAAGTAATCATCTAGTTCCAACATCCACATGAGTACATTTCATGCATGAACAAGCAGGACTTTTATAAATGCATTTATGAGTATTACTATTAGGGAAAGTAGCAGTACCAGTACAAAGGAAACTGCTTTTTTCTTAACTGAGCTCCACTGACTTTTTACTGCTTGACACACCTCTGCAATATCATGTTGTTAAGAAAGAGTAAAAAAATATAACACATCTGCCTTCTATATCAAGCATCTGGACTTTAGTACACATTGTCAAACACACAAATCCTTTCAAAAATTATACTGGCTGCTGTCAAAGCCTATCATGCATAGATTTTCAACCAAAAATCTTTAAAAATAGCTCATCACTTTCCTGCTTTGCAATATTAGCTGTAAAACTCCTAGTATGAATGCTTGAGAAAAATAAAACAAACCCAACTGCAGACATTGAATTCTGCCCTTCTCTCTCTCTCTCTCTTCTATTGCTCTCATTCTCAGAAAAAACAGATACAAGTGTGCACATGCACACAGGCACACACACACACACACACACACACACACACACACACACACACACACACACACACACACAGTTTAAAACTTAAACTAATGGTATTGAAGTGTTTTATGGTAGATGGTGTGAAAAATTCTAATTTACCATTCCCTGAAGAATTGGTCAGTAGAAATAATTTGCTGTGAAGTAAGTGAACAAAACATTTGCACTCTAGGTCCAGCAACCAAGTTCTATTCATTTATAGAGTTATTTGCTGTTACTGCAATGCAAGATCTCAATTTAATTTAAAATGCCAGTTGGTATGCTGTAAAGGCTGTAATTGCACCAAAGTCTTCAGAATCCTTATAAAACACAAGGAGCATTAAGTATTTATAAGCTGTTCAGAACACAATGCCAGCAGTATTATTACCTTTAAATGAAAACTACCCTACCTCTGATTGATGAAAAGAGCTGTAATATTGCTTAATTCTGAAACTAAAGCATCAAAGAGTGCAACTCTGTTTTGTAAACTGTCTTCTATAAAACAGTTTAAGAAATTGCACGTGAAAAATTTTAGCATTATTTAATTTTCCTGTCCTACTGTTTTATTTAACGTTAAGCATCCTGTAGCATATACTAGTCTATGCACAATACAATAATAGGGTCCATGTGCCATCTCTAACTAAGATGTGTTAAAAAAATGATGAGAGATAAACTCCCGTCTACTTGTTGTAAAGGAGGTGCTAATTTTGTTAAGACATCTGGTTTCATACAAAAACCTGTATCTGTATATCAGGGCTATGACTACAACTTGGTATGCTTATTAAGGAGAAAAAATAATAAAATCTGTAGTGGCAAACAACACAGAAAATGATCTGTACATTGTGAGACCATAATGATACTTGCTGCAGTACAACTGGTAAAATTTTCTGTCACTCACTCACTCACTCACTCACTCACTCACTCACTCACTCACTCACTCACTCACTCACTCACTCACTCACTCACTCACTCACCTGCTCATTTACTTACTCACTCATCCTGTCACTCACTCACTCATCTTGTTACTCACTCACTCACTCACTCACTCACTCACTCACTCACTCACTCACTCACTCACTCACTCACTTACTCACTCACTCACTCACAAACTTACCCCATTTTGCGTATGCCTGAGAAGCAGCAGACACTATCACAAAATAAGTAAATTGCTGACAATAATACTTTTCTTCCTGTTCTACTAGATTGTTGTATTTGAAACAAGAATATTAAACCCCTCCTTTTTACAAATGAAAGTTATATTTTCATCTGTTACATCAAAAGAAAAAAAAACAGCAGCCAACAAACTTCACATAATCTAAACAAAATACTTTATGTAGTAATAATACAGATAACATAATCATTCAACCTAATTTACTAAAGACATTAAGCTAAAGGATTTCATTTTTCAGTAGGCCACTGAGTACAGAAATGTGTGAAAAACATCAGGAGAATCCTCTGATTTCTTTTGTGGTTTGCTTCGAATGAGTGTCCATTTTCTGTAAGCAGAACCTACTGCTTTAGTGTTTCTGATTCGTACACTGTACAGGTGTTGCAGAAATACAGCACAAACATGCTTCTACAAAGCTACAGTACACTTAGCTTGTCCTCAATAATATCCAAATGAGTTTCAGAAAATATATGCAGGCTGCACATACTCTATCCTCCTACATTCTGAATTTGATTCCTCATACTGTTGACATGACTTTTCTTTCAGATGTTTTCTGCCTTCAGTACTGTCTTGTTTTGTCAGTTAGTAAAGTGGTAACTATTTATATAAAAGATACACACTTGCAAAAATATGCTTCAGTAACTTAACTGCACCTAGTATCGTTTAAGCAGTGTAAAGCTCATTATAATTAGTAGCTATGATGTTTATTTCTAAAGCTCTTCTGTATATTTGAACTAAAGTTTATGTAAATTACAAAAATATGCAAATATGTCTGCACTGGAGTTTTTTACATTTTAGTGCAGTACACAACCTAGGAAAATGTTTATTAATAAAGGCATCTCCCTCTAGATTTTTGTTATAGTTCCTTTACTGGAAATAAAATCAGAATTTAATCTATTTGTTAGATATAGTTCATTGATTTCAGCTGGACAAATATATATTTATTTGTCTAAAACTGAGGGGATTAGGAAATCTATTTGCATTTCACAGCAATGCTTATCTAATCTTCTAAAATTATTGACAAATAAAATACATCATATTTAATGACTGCACAGCTTCATTTTATCCTTTACTTAAAAGAGATTCATTTTATTTGACTTTTTTATTTGTAATTTAACTGTATTACAAAGCATAGATTCTAGGTGCTCCCTCCTGGTATCACTCTTGTAAATTATTAATGCTGAACTGTTGATATATTGTCAGCCATGTACATACATTCTATGAAAATGAGTTTTACAGTAGGCTGGGATTTATAACACAGCTTGACATGCACTACTAATTCACCCAGACAGTCTTGTCACTTTTAGCTTCATAAATAATTGATACCCAGGGCCTGGAGTTCATCTACTGTTAGTACTTGAGCTGTTAAATTTCAGCAGCATAATGGATGAATATTTGTTTATAATTTCTGAACACAGACCTGATGTCAGATCCCCAGTCTCATTTACATAGGTAGATTGAGACATTGGATGTGTAATGAGCACATGAAGATGATGAATTGTTTTCCTTAGTGCTATTGCGGTTCTGTAAATGTTTGATTAGTTTTGAATGGATTACTGTTAGATTATCTGGTTCAGGGGTTAAAGTGAGCAGCTCTTTGCTCCCAAAGCTTTTCTGATCCCTTGCTGACACATTTTAACATTCATAAGCAATATTAGCTGAGAAAAAGCTATTGGTGTTTTTTGCAACAGATGGTTTGTAATTAAACATATGGTTAGCCTTTTTAGAAGTTGAATAAGAATCCTAAATTTGCATACTTTGCATTGTGATGGGAATTTTAAAAATTCTGAGATACTTTAATGACTGTATAATATTGGAACAGTAAATACTTGTTTCCTTAGTCTCAGATTTGCAATGTTTAGCTGGAATAATTAAAGCTTTAATTCCAATTTAAAGTAAAGACAATGCAAATCTGAATGAGATCTGACTTACTTTACCAATAAAAAAGAGAAGAAAGTCATAAGAATTTAGTACCAATATTATAATGTTCAGTCGTCCAATATTTGATCTCTAATAGTTTAGCAACAAGCCTCTGAAGCTAAATTTGAACTGAACATTAAAATGCATACAGGATATATAGTAATTGCTCTTATTCAGCTATATTACAGATGTTTTTTTCCTTTTCTGGAATAAACACCCATGCTGGTGAGAAAATATTGCTATGAAAAATAACAATGTGATAATATAACCTGCATAATTATGTCTGGTACTTGTCTGGGTCTTTACTCTTCAGCCATATGCATGATTATAGGAATTGCAAAGGACTGCAGCAAACTACAAATGAATAGTTATTTCTTTAATACTGAGATGTTTAAGGAATCTATTGTTTTATTCTGCTCGGAGTTTCATATCCATCAGTACTGTGTTTGATTTTGGAGGGTATAAATTAACAGAGAGCAACATGAACTTTCACAGTAGGTACTATATCCTTTTTAATTATTTTACTTCTTTAAAAATATAAAGTAATCAGTTTATTTTTTCCTCTGCCTATTTCTAAGTACCAAAGCTGCTGCCACGAACATCTAATCTATTTGCTAGATCAGACAAGAGAAATCACTTAAGTAGATATGAAAGATTCTGTTTTTCCTCAAAGATGAAAGATTTCTTCATGGACTTGACATTCCAAAACAGAGGAAATGTAAGCTTGAGAATATGCATAAGGCACTTCTAAAGTAGTGAACACTGCAGTCCTGTAGTTCATAAGTGGCTCAGATTCATTAGAAAGAAACATTGGCAACAGATTGCTTTGCTCTGAGATTACCCTCTACCCAACCTTCTCACATGGCTGATAGGCAAGAGGGACAGGAGACAGAAGCTAAGGGAGGCTAATGAGAACTAAATTGGTTAGCTGTCAGTCAAGGTCCATGGACAGGCAGAGTTAGGATTAGGCAACTGAAAACTGGGCTGGAATTAGGGCAGAAAATGGAAGGCAAATATCATGAGGTATAAATGAGAGGGCTTGGGATTTCCTGATAATTTTATTTGATTAGGAAAAGCAAGCAAACATATGGCAAGCTTCATCTATTTGACTCAGCTGCAGAGCAGTGTAACTTATGAATAGTAGAGATAAAAATAATTAAAGTCAAGACTAATCAGGTACAGATAAGGAATAGAGTATAAGAGTTGCAACAACTGTATACAATTTCTGAAGAGTAGTTGTGATGTTACAACACTTATGGGAGTGCTGGGTTGTTGATGAGTGGTTAGTACTGACAGAAGAACTTATTAAGACGTCACTGAATTATGTTTCTTTGGAATTGTTAAGCCTTAAAGGAAGTTCCTCATATAGTTTACATGGAAGCAGACATCATCTCTGGTTATCATATACTGATGTATATCAAGTAATAATACTTCATGCGGGTTATGTCAGCATGGTAGTGAGAGGAAAAGCTTTGGTGTAGTTTTAGGGGACGTTTTGTAAGCAAATATGGCCTTTCCCATTATATTCGTTTAACCAAGTATGCCTTTTCCCATGGTATAGTTGTTTGCAACAGTTTTTGTTGGTCTTTGTCTATGTTTATCCAGCACATTATGCATATGGTTGTTGCATACTAAAATGAAGTGACTCAAAAAAAAAAATGACAGTTAAGCACTGAGATTGTTTTGGTGGTAGTAACTTTTATAAAGCTTGCTGGACAGGCATCTAAATGATGCATTGGTAAAGTCAGCACATCACAGAGGCTATTATACTGAAAAGAAAAAGAAGGAAAGTTCTAATAATTATACACAGAGTTTCCTGCGTGTTAGTATATTGTATAATGTCCTGAAGAATAGTATGAAATTGGAACCCTTGCCTCATTGGTAGCATGTGCAAAATTCTGTTTTGATCATTACCTTGGAATGACATGCATCCTGCAAGCACTGGTGCTGAGCATTGTCTGGATTCAAAGAGTCTGAAAAATGTAGGCATGCTTAAAAATACCTGGTGGTAGTGTCCGATACACAGCTGTAGCCCCACATAGTGAAGCTGTGTATGCAGTGTCTTGCTGTCAGTCAGTCATCTGCTAAAAGAAGTGGACACTGATATATTTGTGATGTTTGGCAAGGACATCTTTTAGATAGCTAAAGGCTCTTGCTGAGTGAGGCTGTACTCTTCCACATTGACTGGGCATGCTTTGGGGAGGAGGGTTATGCCATTCTGGGAATATCAGATACAGATGGACATCTTCATTCATGGTATGAGGAACACTATAGGCAGTGGCTTTACAAGTAATTATGTAGCTGTATGGATCTAAGACAGTATATGAAATCACACCCAGATTGTGGACATTTTACCCAGTCTTAAAAGAAAATAATTAAGTCTATAGAAGGTGGTAATTTCAGTCACACATGCATTGTGCAGATTATATTAATCATACACATATTCAAACACCCATTACTTCAGTTTGTTAAGCAAGGGTGGCCATTGTGGGAAGGGATATTGTGCGAAGGGAAGTATAATATTTAATTATTGTTAGATATGCTATTGTAAGTATTGCATGTTATATCTCATGAATAAATAACATTTTCATATTCTAATTTTTTTAATAATTTTGTTTATATTTGATCAATGTCTTTTCCTGTGCTCCTGGAATTAAGCAGCAATTATGGCCTTCTGCCAACTATTCAATGTCTCATACAGCATATTATTTTCTTTGCACTCAGATATTATTGGGCATCTCAGTTTACACAAGTTAAATCTCAGTAAATGAAAATAGTTTAATGTGAAAGTCTATATCGTTATTAAAAAAAAATCTCAGGTTATACCACTGACAGTTTATTACATGCTAACAATGGCTATTCGTATTTAAAGCATATGAGAACTTCCATAATTTTGTTGATGAATTAAAAGCAGTATGGAATCATGTCAAAAAAGATTAGGGGGAAGAGAGAGGGAGAGAGCGAGAGACAAAGAATGGTGAATAAGAATTTCTCTATCTGCATTGAAAATTTGTACGGTGCAGTTAATGAAATTAATCAAGCCAGTTAATTAAACAGATATATGGGACAGAAGTGCACCAGTATGCAGTCATATTCTGGAGACTGGTACTTAGCCTTTCTGCCTCATAACTGTCAGGCTAATGGAGTTTCAAGGGTTTTCATGCAAATTGGTGCAGAGGGTAATGTGTGTTCAGATATGTCACATGCCTTTCTCAGAGTGAGATATACATTTATTAGAATGAGAGTTATATGTGACAGCAGATATAAACCTTATAGTCCACCTAGTCTGTGCTTATCAATTCCTTAAATGAGCTGGAAAAGTACTTTGGACTTGAGCCCTAGTTTGAAGGATGCAATTATTTTGTTTGAGTTATGTAGATCCCATTTAACCATCTGCTTTTCTCCATATAATAATTGCTTTAGATTTTCCTCATAATCTTCATGTCCATCATTGTTGGGAACTCTGTTCCTGCCATCAAAAATGCTATTAATGACATGCTGTTTAAGCAAGATAGCCTTCCTGCGCATCCCATATGTCCTCTAGGATGTTGAGGTGCTGTATCTCAAAAAGTCCACTATGGACATAGGAACAAAACTAGGCAAGCAATTAGGGAGGGCCATAAGATGCCTAACCATATACATCTTTAAGTAGGTAGACTTGAATGTTTTGGCCACCCTTTTCAAGTGCTTAATAGTGTTCACCTTTCAAGTCATGCAGGACAGTACATGACTACCCTAGCGTAAATTTGTGTCTGACCATTTGGTTATCAAGATTAGCCTTAAAGGCAGCCAAAGTAGTAGTTTGACCTGTAGTTATAACTTATTCCATAGGCTGGGAATATACCAAGTAAGGATCCTATGCATTCAGTAAGTCTTGTTTATTTGTTGGTGTATACTTAGGTCCCTATTACAGGTGATTGTAGCTGGGGTATGAAGTGGTGAAGAATATATTAGTTTAGAGAGGAAGTAATGGCAGTCAATTTTATTTATTTATTTATTTTACATCTTTTTACCAGGAAAGTCCAACTGGATGTGAGCCCATTATCAGTGGAGGACCGGGGAGAAAAGCTCCAGAAAATGTACAATGGAGTAAAGTACATATATAATACATACTTTATTTATTTTACATATGTTGACCGGGAGAGTCCAACTGGATTACAAGTCCATTTTCAGTGGAGGCCATGGGAGAAAAGCTCCGAGAACAATTTTTTTACAAAACATAGTTTTAAGGACAGACTTTTGACATACAATTTCCATCAAAGAGACTTTGACATACATATTAACTAACATTCAATATAATATTAAATTTTAGAAAATATTCCTAAGTTTAGGATTCCTGTGATAGATTTACTATCAGAGTAAAATCAGAGAGACATAGAATAAGGCTCAGAGAGATCAGATGATGCTCACTATAGTTGAGAAGGATAACAAATTGATTCACTATATGCCTTCACCTGATTTTAGTTGAGAAGGATAACAAATTGATTTACAATATGTCTTCTCCTGGTTTTAGTTGCTTATGGAGAGTTCAGCATTGCTGGGGTAGTTTTCCCTAACTCCTGGACAGATGGGATGAGAAGTAGATTAACAATCCTAAGTGGGTACAGTACTATGATTGGTTGGCTTAGCAGAGTTACTTAAGTTAGGTGAGGTGTTCTAATGAGACATTAGCCAAAGGGGATACAGAAGCACAGTCGATATTCAAAAAGTGAGTTTTAACAAGTTTCTTGAACTGTGATGGGGATTTGTTGTCAGTTATCTGGGCAGGAAGGGAGTTCCAGGTTTTTGCTATACAATGGCTGTAGACAGACATACCAGCTTCATTGCTATATTTGGTTATTTTGAGACGGTTTTGTGTGCTAGACCTCAAGGGCCTGGTGGTTGTATAGGGTTGCAAAAGATTTTGTAGGGCTGGGGTGTTTTCAGAGTTATGTATTATTTTGTGGGCTAGTGATAGTTGATTGAGTTGAAGTAGTAGTGGTAGTTCTAGCCAATTGAGTTTTTTTAGGCATTCACAGTGATGTGTTCTGATGGGAGAGGTTGTAGCGAATTTGGCTGTCTTATTATAACAACTATCAAGTTTGTTTAGGTCGGATTTGCAGAGATTTGTAAGCACAGAGGAGGCATAAAGTAGGGTGGATAGTAGGTGAGTCCTTGCCATTGTAGTTTTGGAGTGGTCAGTGAGGAATTTTTTATTGTGATACAGTAGGCCAAGTTTTTTTTATGTACTTTTTATGGTTATAGAAATATGTAGGTCAAATCTAAGGTGATTATCTATTTCAACCCCTAAGAGTTTGGTATGATTTGTGGGGGTGATTGTGGTCTTGTTAAAGGAGGAAATGATAAAAGAATCAGTGGGTGGTGTGGCTCTGTGGGAGCTAAGGAGTACTAGCTTTGTTTTGCTTGAGTTCAGAATGAGTCTTTGGTTTGTAATCCAACTTTCTGCTAGAGAAAATCATTCTTGTGTTAGGGAGTGAAGGATATCAATTGATTTGGCTGCGCATATTATGGTGGTATCATCTGCATATTGCACTATTGAGGCTTTAGGAATACTGTTTGGGAGCTGATTGGTGAAGAGGGTAAAAAGAAGTGGCCCCAAGATGAAGCCTTGTGGTACTCCTAGGGAGACAGGTAGGGAGGGGGAGAGTTGGTTTTGCCACATAACAGCTTGTTTCCTTCCCTCTAGGTAGTTTTTGCACCAGGAGATGGCAGAGGTGGTAATGTTTAGAGTTAATAGTGAAGGAAGGAGTTTATTGTCGTTAACCATATCGAATGCTTTGGACAAGTCAAGGAAGGAGGCAGATACAAGGAGTCCATTTTTTCTGTGAGTATTGACAATGTTAGTGAATTCTGTTAGTGCGGTGGAGGTGCTATGGAAGGGTCTAAAGCCATGTTGTTGTGTTGCTATTAGATTATTTTCTACGAGATATTTCATTAGTTGCTTGTGTATTACCCTCTCTAAAATTTTAGATAAAGGGGGTAGTATTGCTATAGGGTGGTAGTTATTGAGTCCCAGGTAGGTTCCCCCTTTATGTAGAGGGATGATATGTGATATTTTCCATCCATAGCTTGGGTACTATACACTCAGAAATGGATCTGTTAATTAGGATGGAGACAGGATATGATATAGCTTCTGCAGCCAGGTGGAGGTATTCAGCGGGTAATTTATCTGCAGCTAGAGATGTTGGTTTGAGCTTGTGGAGTAGTTTTTCAATGGATTTGGTTGGTTATGGGTGGAAGCTGAACTTGGGACAATTGTTAGTTGGGGTGGGCGGTGGATTTGCAGGGGTGGGGATGTTGTCATAGGGTTGGTTGTTTGCAAGGGTCTGGATGGTTTCTGTAAAGCATTTATTAAACTGATTGGGCAATGTCTTCTTGGTTATCTATTTTTAGGATTGGGGGAGTTGTTTTATACCTGGTTGTAGAATAGAGTTAATTGCTGCCCAAAATGTTTGTGGGTTGTTCCTGTGCTTATACTGTAACTTTTGGTAGTAAGATGTTTTGCCTGTTTTGGTGAGTTTTTTGGCTTTGTTACGTAGTTCAATGTATATTTGTTTGTTCAATTGGGATTTACTGTTGAGGTAGTTTGTCCAGGCCTTGTTTCTTTTTTTTGAAGAGGGATTTTGTGCTTGGGGTTAACCAGGGGGCATATTTAGTTTTAATTCTTGTTGTTCTAGAGGGGGCGTGATAGTTAAGGGCGTTTAAGAAGGTAGTATTGAAATATAGTACAGCTTCATCAAAAAGTAAGTTTTTTAGGGGGGGGTCCAGTTGCACATTTTTAGGTTGTTTATTAGTTGGAGCAGTTAAAGTGTTTTTTATTTCTAATTAGGCATGTAGATATTTGGGTTAGTTGTGGTGATTTTATTCTGAGTAAGAATGTGGATTGGTGGTCACTCAGGGTGTCTGCTAGACACCCTGCTAGGGATATCAGTGATGGGTGGGATACGAGTATCCAATTTATTTTACCTTTAAGATATATATTTTTTTATGTAGGTTCTCAGTTTGGTTCTCTTGTCTGTTCTTGTGGGGGAAGTGATGAGTTGGGTTAGGCCATTCAGGTTAATATGGGAGAGTGGGTTATGACTGGCACAGTTTTGCCAGTCAGTATTAAGGTCTCCTAATACTATGCTTTCCTGGGGGAGGGAGTTAAAAATCCATTCTAGGAGTTTTTTCTGTAATGGGGATATTGTTGTCTGGAGGGATGTAACATCCTATGATGTTGATGTGTTTACTATCATTAAGTTTTAGTTTTGTTAGAGTGAGTTCAACTTTATTGAGGTCTGGGTTTGTTATATCTACTTTCTCAAGGATGAGGTGAGATTTATACACTATAGCAACACACTCCCCCTTTTTTACCTATTCTATCACTACAAATTGTATTGTAACCTGGTAGAGTGATTTCATTTTTGCGGTTGCCTGGTTTAAGCCAAGTCTCTTAGTATGACGATCTCAGGTTGATAAAAGGAGAGTAGTGCATGAAGGCCGTGGACTTTGTTTAGTATACTTCTGACATTTAAATTTAAAATGAGGAGCATGGATTTATCTCGGTGGAGTAGGGTATCATTCAGGTTGAGGGTTGGGGCTCCTAGATTTTGTGAGTCTGGGTTTGGGTGTATATCACCGCAGCTAATGAGTTGGGTTCTGAGGTAAAAATAGAGTTTGAGCAGTTTGTTTAGGGTCTTAAAGTTCTTTATAGTTGTTTGGGACTGGTAGTGTGATGGCTGTAATCTGTGTGCATAGTGGTGAATAAAGAAGTTTGGTAGTGATATGGGACTAGTTGAGTAAAAGGGTGTGTTGTAATTTTGTAAGTGGAAGTAGTTTTTCTTGGTATGTGCATAAAATTAAGTTGTTTTTGGTGGCTGGTGATAGAAGTTAGCAGTGGGAGGGTGGATACACCTAGGATCAATAGTAATAGGTGTATATATGTGGGTTTGAGTAGTTTGGGCATGGTTTGGTTGGGTTTGGTCATGAGTGAGAGATCTGCTTGGGATGGGGTGGGTGTGGTGGATGATGAGAGGTGTTGTTTGTAATTGTAAGGTAGTTAGATGGAGGACTGTGCTTTACAGGATGTGGAATAGTGGAAGAGAAGGAAATTGGTACAGGGGTAGGGAAGATTCAGTGATTGGTGTAAAAAGACAAATTGCACCAATCTTGCACACAACTAACAAAAATTTTATTGAAAAACACACGGAAACATAAGTGCTTTCACTATTGTAATCATCGCTTCATCAGACAAATGTTTAACATAACAGAAACCATTTAAATATCGTTCCAAGGGAAATCAGCTGATATTCGCAAGCCAAACACAAAAGGTCCAACATTTAAACTCTGCAATAAACAATAAGAAATGTAAGTAAAAGGGATAAAGGTGCCTATGCAATACAACTAATAAAAACATCTAAAAACATAACATTTGTGTATGTTTATATATATATATATATATATATATATATATATATATATGTGTGTGTGTGTACATATTCATTAAATACATATATATTATATAAAAAATTGCTAAAAACCTGATAGAACATAATAAAATATGAAAGGATATATAAATAACCCAGGCAGGCATAGAGTGTATAAAATAGCAGGAATAAAACAACATATACACACAAACACACACACATATATATATATATATATATATATATATATATATATATATATATATATATATATATATATATATATATATATGTATGTATAAATATTCCTAGACTAAACTATACGCAAAGTGTACAAAAATATACTTAAAATAAATTTGTATATATAATAAATAATAATAAAAAGGACGTCCAAAGCTAAAAATGCTTAAGACGGCGTGATCTGAGAGAAGGTTTAAGAGATGTAGTGCCATTTAAAAAAAAGTGATTGGTGGTTAGCATGAGGGGAGTTGCTAAGTTTAGTTGAAATGTAGCACTAGTGGGGGCGTGTGGAAATAGGGGGTAGGGTGGGGAGCGCAGCAGGGCTAACAGTGACTCCAATCATATTCCTGAGCTTACTTGTTTCTTTTCTTTGTACACCAAATGTATCTTTTCACTTGTTTCTGTTTACACCAAAAGTGTATGTTTGGCTGTATTGTATTAGTTTAATTTATCACCCAACAAAAACAACCTTAAAATTATTAGACAGTATGATGACCCAAGGTAAAAAAACAAAGCATATAGAACAAGTTGTCACAGGAAACAGAAGTTTTGCCTCAAATACACAACAGTTTTTTTTCGTTCTACTTTCTCAGATGTGGGCTGCTTCCAAAGCTAAAATTAGCTTTCAACCAATTGCTTTTTGAGAAAAAGAAAAAAAAATTGAGTGCTTTGCTTTTAATGTTTTAACATTATGTTTTTATATGATCAAAAAAAAAAGGTGGTATCAATACATTACTAAAATCAATATTAATACATATATTAATACTCACTTTTAAAACTGTGTTAAAAATAAATTTAAATTGCATGAATGAATTAAAAATACTAAATAAGTAAAAAAAAAAAAAAATGATCTTTGATGAAAAGAAATAGAAGAAAAAAACTAAAAAATTAGCACCATTTAGCACCATCTAGTGGAAAAATTTTTTGCAACAACAAACAAACAAATAAACAAACCATTCCTTAAAAAACATAACTTACATTAATTTACTTATACTTATGCAGTCACACTGAAAAGGGACTGAGGAAGCTTCCTCACCACAAGCAGGCCAAAAGATAACTTTCAAAATGGCGCCGCTCAAGGAGACCCAGTAATATAGACTAGTTAATGTGCATGGGGAGGAGGGAGTTAGAGGAGGGAGATACAAAATGGGGGAAGGTATAACCAGAAAAAGCAGGTAGAGATCTGGCCCGCCCCCTCACAGAAGACTGCAAAGAAAAGCAATCAGCATAAGAAGTGGAAGCCTTGGAGCTGTAATGTAAGTGTAAGCAAGTAAGAGGTAGAAGCAGGAAATGATGAGTGTAAGCAGTTAGTTGCAGAAACACTACTTTGTGGCCTTGGTGTGAAAGTAATACAAAGGAAGGTAAATCTATCAGTGGGACAAAATACACCAAGTAAATGGTACTTGCCTTACTTTACAAGTATACAGTGTGGTGGCAGATCTATATGGGACAAGATACAGCAAGTATATTGTTAAGTTATGCCACCCAGTGGCAATAGACAATGCTATAGTTGCCTGGGGGGAAGCACTTGCAGGTGTGCTTGCTGGCCAAAAGAATGTTTAAAAAATAACTAGTAAAGGTAACAAATGTGCTGTAAAAGGAAATGTAAATAACCAGTCACAATGTTTAAAACATAACTGTTAAGGACCACATCTACTAATAAAAAGAACTGTAATTATCCAGTCACCTATGCAGACTTGTCTGGTATGTATCCTTATTAAAAAGTGTTATTCTTGGCTTGCAATAACTGTCCTGAGTAAAGTTTACATTTGTTACAAGGACACAATATACTAAAGCTTACTTGTGAGCATTATTAAAAGGGCATAGTCGATTCACTTATGTAATTATAAAATCCTATACAATAGTTTAAGGAGAAAAAGTAAAAAAATATTTTTTCAAGTCAGTGAGCATTGATTTAGCAGCTTGAGTAGAATGGAGGGGAGACAAAGTAACTGGTCAGGTTTAAAGCGGCATAAAATGGAAGTGAAGAAAGAGATTTAGTTAGAAGAAATGAAAGGTTGAGTTGAAGCAGAAGATTCAAGGGACAGCTAGACTCAGTTTAAGGTAGAAAAATCCAGGCACAAAAAAGAGATATTGGAGAAACAGACTAGAAGGAAGATTTTATCTATTGGGACTGCTTTAATAGTTGGGATAGAGTGGTGAAAAAGGTGGTGATTTAGTATTATTAGCATGGCAGCTAGAGTAAAAGTTAATCGGGATTACAGTGAAACTGGGGATGAACATGCAGTTTCAGTAGGCTGATTAAAGTAATAGGAAGAAAGTGTAGTGATGGTGGATTGTGGAAGTAGAAGGGAGAAGTGTGTTTTATCCTGGGAAATTACACAAGCACAGCCATTTGTTAAACAGATGATCTTTAAGTCTTTTTTTTTAATTGCTGATGATGGATATAATTCTGAGATCTAGAGGCAGGGAGTTCCATAATTTTGCAACATTGCTAGAATAGAGACCATCACCCGGGGAGTTTGTGGATCTAGTAACTTTTGTTGGAGTGCAATATTCTTGGCTTAGAGTAAGGTTCTAGTAAGTTTTATAGGATGGGTGTTTTGCCTGGTTGGTTAAGTAATTTATTTGCCATTGTCAGTTAATTGTATTGGACAAGGTGTGGGAATTCTAGTCAAGATAGTTTTTTAGTGCTAGGCAATGGTGAGTTCTGTAATGGGAGGAGAATCAGTGGTGAATTTAGCTATTTTATTATAGCACGTTTCGAGTTTACTTAGATCAGACTTTCTAAGGTTTGTGAATATGGGTGAGGAATAAAGAAGTTTTGAGAGTAGGTGAATTCTTGCAATGGCTACTCTGGTATTATTAGTCAGGAAATGTTTTTTTTTTTTTGTATAGAGTACCTAATTTTTGTATAGAGTACCTAATTTTTTGTGAACTTACTTAATAGTCTGAGATATGTGTTGTTTGAATCTCATGTTATTATCAATATTAACACCTAGGAGTTTAGTTTGCATCGTGGGATCGATTGTTGTGTTGTCTGCAGCAGTTTTGGTAAAGTTGGGTGGGGGGTCAATGGTCTTAGTAGGTTGGAAGATAATTAGTTTGAATTTATTACGGTTAAGTATGGGATGAGCTTTGTCAAGCCATGTTTCACATGATTTTTGTGTTTTCTTTTGTAGTTCCTGAAGGGTACGGGCTGCACATATCATTGTGGAGTTGTCTGCGTATTGGACTAAAATTCCTAGAGAAGTTGCTATACAGAGATTGTTGGTAAAGATATTGAAAATTGGGGGCCAAGTATGAAACCTTTGGGTACCCCTAATGTTACTGACAATAGAAATGAGATGTCTTGAGACCATTTCACTGCTTGGCGTCTGTTGGCTAGGTAGCTTTGGAACCAAGTGAGGGCGGATGGGCTAAGATCTAGGTTGGAGAGGGCTGTTAGGAGTTTTGTATGTGAGACCGTATCAAAAGCTTTGGACATATTGAGGAAGACTGATGAGACTGTTTTGCCTTCACTCCTACGTAGGTCAGTAGCATTAGTGAAGCTTAAAAGGATGGTAGTTGTTCTATGATTAGGTCCAAAACTGTGTTGGCAGCTGGATAATAGGTTGTGGTCTAAGAGGTATTGCATTAGTTGTGAGTGAATACATCTTTCCAAGATTTTTGATAGAGGTAACAATATAGCAATAGGTCTGTAATTAGAAAGTTCAGTTGAAGTATCACCTTTGTGTAGGGAAATTATATAAGAGATTTTCCAGATATCAGGGACTTGGTGTTCATTAATAGATCTGCTGATTAGAATTGATACTGGATGGGTTATAGCATCAGCTGACATCTTGAGGTACTCTGTTGGGAGACTGACAGCAGCAATGGCTGTAGGTTTCGTTTTTTTACTCAAGTTTTTATGGCATTTGTTGAGATGGGATGAAAGGACAAGACACTGCTGTTGTACAGATGCCACCATAATTTTAATCTGGAGTCTGAAATAGATTATAATTCCTCTGATCTTGTGCCCAATGCAAGATAGTAAATGATTTTAGTTACTAAGAGAGAAGGGAAACCATTGCCTCTCAGGTATCTGCATTATTTTAAGAGATACACAAGAAAACAGACAAACCATCAGATGGTGTGGAGACGGGATGAAGAAAGAAACACATCAGCAAGGAATGGTATGACAAACCAGAGCAAAGAGTGGAGAAAAGCAAAGGGAGGAGCATTACTTAAGGCAGAGGTGGTAAGTTTCACAGCCCCCATGCTAAAGGATAACACTGCCCAAGATGCAGAATCCTTTACAATTGCACTCTATAAGGCACCTACAAGGATGCATGGATCGTGCCATCCCTAGCAAGACCAAGACTCACTCCCCTAAGAGAAGGAAACTAGTCTGGTGGACCAATGCCATAAACAGGTTATACAACAGAAGGAGGAAACTAGTTCAGAAAAAAAGCAAATCCCAAGAAGGAAAGACATCCCTGATCAGTATCAGTAAGAAACTAAGGTCCCTCATCAAATCATCCAAGGTTAACTTCGAAAGAAAAATAGCCAAGGATTCGAAAGATAACCACAAAGCCTTCTTTAGCTATGTCAAGAATCTAAGTGACAACTCGCAGATATGCTCTGAGTTAGTGCAAAATGACACAAAATATACTGAATCTACTGATATTGCCAACATCCTGGCAGATAGATTCAGTGCAAACTTCACCTCCCTCTCACCTTCAAAAGGGCCCACAACAATACCGGAAAAGTGTAGTGTCCCGGAAATCACAGAAGCACATGTGAAAACAGCCCTTTCAAAAGCCAAAAACACAGCATCAATGGGGCCAAATGGTGTCCCAGGCTGCGTCTTGCACGAACTACAGAACAAACTAACCCCCCACCTAAACAAACTGTTCAACCTCAGCCTCTCCACAGACTATGTCTCCATAGAATGATGCACAGCAATGGTTATTCCGCTCCACAAAGAAGGGGCCACAACTGACCCTGGTAACTATCGTCCCATAAGCCTGACTAGCCTGGTCTGCAAGGCTATGGAGCGCATCATCATGGAACTCATTAACAAAGACATTGGGAACCTCCAAACACTTGACCCGGCCCCGTACGGCTTTGTTAGGGGCAGATCATGCCTACTGAACCTGCCTAAACATAAACCCCTACATCACAAGATGGGTTGCCAACTGGCTTACAGACAGAACTCACACGGTAAGAATAGCGGGCACCAGGTCCGACTCTAAACCAGTCACAAGTGGTGCCCCACAAGGCTCGGTTCTGTGACCCCTACTGTTCAGCATATATTTCTCAGAAGTACAGGCAAACACAGGAGGACTATGGCTAACCAAGTTCACTGATGACTGCAAACTGGGAGCCATAATTGACTCTCCGGCTGACACAGACATCCTTCAAAAAGGCCTTACTGAGACAGACACCTGGTGTCAAAGTCATGGCCTCAAGCTAAATGCCAAAAAATGCATAGACATACCATTTGGGAAAACAAAACACCCATGAATTACCACATAGGTGGCAGCCCCCTTAATACAAAAGAGGTAATAAGAGATCTAGGGACCCAGGTAGATAGTAATCTCTGCTTTGACAATCATATTGCCAAAGTAGTTAGGAAGTCCTTCTATGTGGCCCATCTAATTACTAAGGGGTTCCCATCTAGAAATAAAGAGGTTATAGTACCCCTCTACTCGTCATTCATCAGACCCATCATAGAGTACAATGCCCCATTTGGGATGTACCTCACAAGACACTTCCAACAGCTGAAAAGACCACAAAAGCACTTCACCAAGAGGATTACTGGCCTCAAACATATGTCCTATGCAGCCCGACTGAAAAAACTCCAGCTGTACTCAGTGGCATATTGCTTACTCAGAGGTGATCTCTCCCTGACTTACAAATCCATGTCCATCTCAGAACTGATGGACATGCTCCACCTAAAGAAATCCAAGTCACTGCGAGCCATGCGCTCTAGTGAGCTAAACCTCACTACAACAATAAATAGAACATGCTGGAGGGATAGATTCCTGTCACAGAGACTCCCCATGCTTTGGAACAAAATTCCTAACTACATTAGGCAGATCCCCTCACTAACACTCTTCAAGAGAAGCCTTGACGAGTGGATGGGTAACAGAAAATACACCCCTGGGATAACTTCATTGGCTCTGCTTGACAGAAGCCCAGTTAATTAATCAATGGGGCAGCAAAAGCCAACACACTCTGGCTAGGTTTAAAAATGCCCTCGGGCAGATAGCCTAGTATCTACCTATGAACCTATGATGAATGCAGGGTTCAGTGTATTTTAATTGAAGTGAGAACAATAGCTTCCATAACTGCAGGACATGCAGGTAAGGAATTCACCATCTTTCAAAATTAAATGTCATTGCAGAATAATACAGAAAGTATGAATGTCCATATTGTGAGTGTTTTGGGATCTTTGGTTCATTAGGTAACAGGAGCTCATGATGACAGGTCAGGGATGCAAAGTCTTGGAGCCAGGGCTCCTGGCAGCATATGATTTATGGCAGGATAATAGCTCATTGGCAAAAGTCACTGGGTCTGCTCCCTTGCCTTTCCAATCTTACTATTAAAGGGTTTGAAGTTTACATCTGGGGCACCAGCAGGCACTGTCTTAGCTGTGTGCTAGACAGGGATTATAACAAGCAGCACATAACAGAGATTATGAAATAGTATACTGGGACAACATATTCCAGTTCATATCCCACAATCAATGAAAGAAAAAATATGGAGACGGGCATATGCAAACATATTATACTTACTGAAGTGGATGCTAACATCCTTAGAGCTATATACCCCATAGCAGCTCTTTTGGTCTTAGTATAAGTAGGTATTAGACTTTATCCATTTGCTGACAATTGTAATGTAAAGCAACCCACAGTGGTCAATACTTCTAAACTGCCTCCTCACTATCCAAAAGGTTCAGACATTTATCTTGTTTGTAGTATGATCAATGGTTTAGAAAATTTAAGGCCATGGACAGCTTTTTGAAATGGGGGGCAGACATCCTAGATAAGAATTATGCTATATGATTGGCAAACCAAATTGACATAGTAGAATCATGGAGGGGGCAGTTATGTCTTGTTGATGGTTCAGTGCAGAAGATGTGACATGTCAGCTTATTGTTTTTCTCTCAGGATATTCCTTTTGTGATAGATTACCACGCAAACCTAGATATAGTAGGAGAAATATGAGTAGGATCTCAAAGAAGTCCTTAAAATTTTCAAAGAGTGGAACACCCTGCTGGCAAACTGACCAGGAGAAGCAAATTCCTTCATGTTGGAAGGTGTTTCAGGCCAGCCATTAGCAGAGTCCAGAGATGTGGAGGTTTCTACCTTTGTGAAATGAAATGTCTTAACAGCATTTCTTACAAAGATTGCACAAGTTAAGATATAGCATCAGGTTTGGTGGATGTTTTTCAGTAGACATTATCCTTTTAGCCTAAGCCCCATTTACATGGAATGATCTGCAAAAACTTACATTTGGTCAAGGGCTGGAAAACAATAAGAAGTTTAAGCAGGGAAAGTGGCAGGACCATTTGATGTACCACTTTTCATCTTCAAAATATGTCCTGTGGGCTTTGTTCAAAGGAAAAAAAACGGGGGCATGCAAGTAGACCTGTTACTTGTCATTGCAAGAAAGTAACTCTGTGAATGATAGTAGTGACAAAGTGCAGTTGGGTAAGCAATATGTATCACTGGACCACGCTGTCATGTTAGTTGGATCAATGTTGGAGCCCTGTATATTGAAACTAGGTACAGAAGCTATCTTTTGTCTTCTGCCCATTCACATTGAGTATTGATATTTTTTGGACATGCACCTGGGTGGGAAATTTTCTTTGACAAAGTTATTCCCATGTGTTGTGCTGTGGCATGTGCAACTTCCAAATGGTTAAGAGATTCACGGATTCAAAGCAGTTCTCTATTTTTATGATCTGCTGATAGTTGGAGTGGGCAGATCAGCAATAGAGGCAAGGATTAAAGGGTTCCATGGGTTATGCCAAACTTTGTGGGTCCTGTCAGCTGAGGGTAAGATGAAGGGTCCAAAAACCCAAACTTTCCGGTCTCTAGAGACTGTCATTGCAACTGAAATGTTCAGATTGCCAAGGGATAAGCTACAGAAGTTAACCACAAGGTCTGAGAAGTACACACCAGAATCAAGATCAAATTTGGGGGTGTCACAATATTGCTGGGCCTTCTGAACTGTTCTGTTGGTAGTAGTCCTAGGGTAAGTATTCACAAGAACAGTAGCTCAGCTGATGAAAATTTCTCAAAAGAATCATCAATGGGTGTGAGTGACAAAGCAGGACAGGCAAGATTTGTCAGTATGATATCAATTTGTGTTAGTACAGTAGAGTATCCTTTTGGCAGGAAAACTGAATTACCAGTGCAGATATTGACATAAATACAAATACAACTGTCTTAGTAGGGACATGGACATCCTAAAAGGGAAATAGTTTGTCATTCACTGGTCAGACAGCTGCAACATTCCTACAGCTCATTCCAATTTGAATGGCTTCAGTGATTTGGGCAGAGGATCTTGCCAGTAAGAAGAGAATGTTTTATTCTTAGAATGAAGAACTGTTATTGAACTGAACAAAAAATTTACTAATTCAACTAGGACACAGCTTTTATTGACTGTTTTACTACTGCAAAGTCTGAGGATTATCATGTCTTTGACTAATGTGTTTCCAAATATGGTAGTACTATATCACAAAAACAGGCCTTTTTAGCCCACCCCTTAAAGTGATTCTTTCTGAATCCCCAGGTATGCAATAAAGGATGCTAATACTGTTTGGATATCTATAAGACGGTTTAATAATCCTTCATCAAAAAGTCATAAGTCAGCCTCTGATCACTGAAAAGTTTGTAAAAACAAGATACAATGTTTTGTACTAGAGGAATTATTTTATGCTGCAAGGGAAGACTGTTTTCTTCTTTCTCACTGTGAGTTGCTATTATGGAAATCATAAATCTAGAACTCCAAAACAAATGCTGCTTCAAAAGATTGTTAGCACACTTCCATATTTTGCAGTAGCGAACAAATCATGACTTTTCACACAGACTCCTAAACTTATATTATTATTATTGCTCTATTGAGTTTATGAGAACCAAATCTATTTGTGCAATGTAAGAAACTTCTGGAATCTGCTGCTGTATGGCATGAGGCATTTATCCAGAAATGTAAATAATGAACGTCTGATTTCCAATGGCAAGTATATCAAAATAATCACTGTGCTTCCTTCTAGGCTGATATAGAACATTTTATGGATTTTAAAGAAAGCTTTATTTATAGTTTAAAACATCATTGCAAAGCATGAGAGTAAAGGATACCTTTCAACATCTAAGCACAACAAATCTGACCAAAGCTAAAAATAATGGGGGAGGGGACCTACAATCAGGGACAGATTTTTAATATTGCTCTTATAAACTTAGAAAGGTACTAGAATAACAGATTTGTCGTAGTGTGTATTTTCTGAAAGGTATGGAGTCTGAAACTCAAATGCATGTCATTAATTACTGACTTCACTACTCAGTGATTTGCCAAAAAATAAAAAAATAAATAATTTTATGAGGAACTGGCCAAAAATAGGAGGCAAAAATCTGAACATTTTGTGAAAATCTAGACAGTTGAGGGAAATTTTATAAAATTATGATTTTAGGATTATTGGTAAATATTAGCCTGTCAGTCTATAGAGTATTATAAGCCTAGCTAATGACCAGAGGTCAGAATCAGACCATGTATTTTATATTGGTGAGGTTAAATCCTTAATTGTTATGCCAAAGCACTTTAAATGCACCTGTGAGGTCAAGACCTTAAGCATTATGCCAATCCCCCACCCAAAAAGTGGAAATCAAACCCTGTACATTGTGTCTGTGAGGCAGCTACCTTAAACTTTATGCCTCCTCCGAAACTTCCAAATTAGGATTTGCATATTTGGGAATATTACATGGACTTAGTTCCTTCTCCATCTTCTTACCCCTAGATAAAGAGATATGCAAATTATCTGCTCAACTTTCTGCTAAGAGAGCAAATTACCATGAGTTATTAGTATTATTAATCAATCTTGTTTATCTACGTAGTTTTCAGGTTACATTTGGCTTGCATATTTCCTCATTTTTGCAATTAATTTGTAATATTTATATTACAAGTATCTGGGCAGTTTCAGGATGTTGCTCAAGAAAGACTAAATTGCCAGGCTTGATCTTTCCAAAATATTGGAACAAGAAGGAAACAAAACAGAGAACCCATGAAAATAGTCACAGGAAAAATGCATTGTATGTTACTTGCCTAATGCATGATACACAAGCACTATCATTTAGGAATAGGACATTGTCTAGCAATGGAGGTGCAATTCCACCTGAAATATTTTTTTTCATTGGTGCACATATTTCCTGCACTCATAGAGAGGCTTTATTATATTTGAAAAGCTACGAAGAGAGAGTAGAGGGCTGGAACATAGTTATTACTATCTGTAAATGTAAATGAAATGCCCTGTATGCCTCTATAGCAAAGAGCAAGACCTTTGAATTCCACTTAGCTTACCTTACCGAATTATTCTGGTAAACAATCTTTATCTACAGTTTCACTGTTTGAGCAAACTGCAAAATCTTTCTTAGTAGGAAATAGAGTCAGCATACAAACTTGGCATCCTGAGAACATTCCAGGTCAGTCACTCTGAATTTACTTATCCATCCTTATAAATACTTGTAAATAGATCTGTAAGAGAATTGTCACTTTCTGCACTTGTCTGAGGTCGATTTGGCCATACTAGTCATATTAACACTTTTATCCTTCAAGACTGCTTTTGCATGTGTTACTTTTTCACTTAGACCATTTATTTTCCAGCGCTTCTGTTGAGCAGGTATCCAATTAAACAGAGTTATTTTTTGCCCAGTTGTACTGTATTTAACTAAATGTCTCTGAACATCTTCCTTGTCTCTATAAACTCAAATGTGGCTCTTTAGGTATAATCAAAGATTGTTTCGTGACTCAGTGATAAAACACTTCAGTTGTCATATGAGAATACCGGAAATGATTATTAAAATAAGAATTATAACTAATTATTGTTTGATTGCTACTATGTAATTTCCAAGGCTTTGTGCATCATAGTCACTTTGAATGAACCCTGAATACCTTCCTACAAAATGAACATTTGTTGTGACCTTATGGGAAATCAACCTTTACATCTTTTTAAAACAGTCTACAAAACCTGCCTGCAGTAAAACTCCCTGAGTGCATTTATAGAAACTATTAACCTAAGTATTTAGTATAAGACCATAGTGATAGTATTACAAATCAGTGCTTCCAAATGCTGTACTAATCTAGCTGTGATTAACAGAAATGCAACTTTACATGTACTTAAAATATTTGTGGCTCAAAACAATTCAGTACATTCTAATAATCTGAAACATTTAATCAAACTAAACTTAAGACATTGGCAGTGCATGTAGGCAGGATTAATTTTAATTACTTCAGCAATTCTTGCAATTAGAATCTGTAATTTATATTCCTGTATTATTCTTGAATGAGAAACAGTTATTGTACTGCAAAAATTTAATCTGACATTTTCTTCATTTAAAAAAGCAAATCCAAAAAAAGGAAACTATAAGGATTTAATACTAGCTGCTAAAGAGAATTGAAGTCTTCCAGTCTACTGAACAATATTTTGTGAGTTGTGTGTACAGTAACTTCCCTTGTACGGCAATTGTGTTAGTGATTATATGGGTAATGAAACACATGCTTTTTTTGTCTGAAGCACTGATTAATCTGCTTTCTAGTTAGTCCTGATTTATGGTGCTGTTCAACTGTTGAGGTGAATGCTAGCCCATCAGTTCCCCAGCCTATTACAGCTGCTCTGACTGCTGAATGCCTGCAAGGCCTGAACTGTTTCATGACAAGTAGGCTTCCTGCTACATTCCCTCCAATCTGTTTTGCTTCCTGGTGTGACCTTTCATACAGTAAAATACATTAGTTGAATAGTATGGTCTCATTAAAAGAGTGAATTAACTGAAGAGTCTTTTTAACTAAATGGCAGCCGTAGGTCTGAGTGCTAATAGCCATAGGCAGTAAGAAACTTAACTCATGAATCAGACGGCTAATGCTGCCTCATGCCTGGAGCCTTGTGGGTTCCATGCTCTCTGCTTGCTCTCATAAGAAGAAAAGCTCATTACTTTCCTCCTGATGGGAGAGAAAGAGTGAGCGAGCAATAATAAAGCTTGAATTTTTCAATACTGTTAAAAATGGAGCTGACTGATTGCCGACAATAGGAGGAACAGCCTAGAGTTAGACACTGCATATAGAGCCACTGAATTAGCAATACCATATATCATACAATCTAATTAAATCAACCCACAGAATGAAATTAGTTTTCAGTGACTGAAATGGCTTTTGAAAGAGCTCTATTAAATGAACAGTAGAGCATGAATTAAATAATTCACAGTGAGGGATTTTGCATTTATACAAAAATTGTGCACTTAATTGTCCATGCTATATAACAGATCTGGCCTTATGTTAACAATGTGCCGAAAGCATACTTATTGGAGCATATCATAGAGAATTTAGTAGAAATGCAGCATATACAATTTAAACTACTGGCAAATCTGAATTAAATATTGGAATATTTCAGCCATGTGAAAACATACAAGAAGAACAGTGCTTGTCAAACATAAAGCAAGGAATGTGTAAAAAGCACCATAATAAAAAACAGTGAAGTACATTTAATTCTATTAAATGTCAGGTGGAGAGCCATTTTAGTAGTATATCAGATGTCACTTTAGGTTGAGAAACAAAGATCTTTTGTCATAATTTATGCACCATTCTAAATATTAATACTTCTATTTCTTCATATGTACACAGCTGATGTCCAGAGATGAATTCAGCTTGTCATTCAGCATATGTAGAAAAGGATTATAGCAAAAATGTTGAGATTTTATTCTTACTAGGTAATTTACCAATAACTTTAAAAGATATCTCGTTGACAAATACATGACATTCCATTATGATCTTTCAAAAGCAGAGGTAGTAGAATCTAAAATCATCATTTATAGCCCATTCATCCTTAAAATACGAAAGTTCCCAACTTATGAACTTACGGTCAAGAAAATGAAGTGTTACCTATTATTGCACACATACACCCACCTAGACACACACACACACACACACACACACACACACACACACACACACACACACACACACACACACACACACACACACACACACACAACATACATAGATGTACAAATACATATACATGTAATATATATATGTATATATATACATATACATATATATATATATATATATATACATATATATATAGATATATATATAGTGTGTGTGCATGTGTGTGTGCTTGTGTGTACTTCTATCCTGAAGAAATAAAGACCAGAATGTATCAGGATAAGAACAGAGTAACAATGATCTGAGAGTGTCATAAATGCAATGCAGCTAATGTATTTTAGCTTGACACTTAAGTATATATGAGAAAGTACAGCTGTGTGACCACTCAACATCACTACAGATACTGTTAGAGTAAACTGTTCTATGTAAGCAAATTGATTTATGTAACGTGTTATTTCACATAAACATAGTATAATACATATTGGGCACAAGTTGTATAGATCCTTCTACACTGTTCTACACTTTTCTACATTCTTCTTCATGGGCAGCATGAGGCTGACATGAGGAATTCTCCACACTGTGTGTAAATCAAATGAGGAGCTTGTTACACTGATAACAGTATAAATAAGTGAAGAGACTGACTGGATTTGGAGATTTTCTAAGGAAAAATTGTCAGCAGAACCAGGAAATGTAAGGAGAGCTTGCAGTAGGTTATGGGCAAGGGTATCGGCCCAACAATAGCTTTACAATAAGAGAATCTAAAACGTTTGTGTTGTAAAATGTAACAAAGTCTCAACAGAGAGTATTTTAAAGTCAGTCAGTTAATACTTATTGTGGCTTAACTGAAATAAATATATCAACTCGAACCTAGATGGTATAAGTCTGTTTCTGTTCTGATGCTCTCTATTTTAACAGTGGCGAGTCAGACCAGTTTCGAAATATGCACTTGCAAAGTTTTGAAGTTGACAGTAAATCTTTAAAATACTCGTACATTTTAAACATTGATGTCAACATCCTGTCGACATATTATTCATCGAAGTACTGCCAGTTTGTTTTTCTTCCAGGCAAAAAGGATGAATCATATGTCATTTGAAGCAACTCCTTATCACCAATCACTGAATTATTTGATGGACAAAGACTTTTGGTGGGATTTTCCAGTTTCCAGCTTGATCACTTGGTGACTGTTAACAACTCATGGTAAACGTTTTTCTGTCACAACATGGATGCCATTAAAGACTTACTGTAAGTGCAAAGTGCCCATCTGTAGTCAGTATAGATGTTAAGTTATAAAGATGTATGGGATTTTTTAATGAAATGGTATGATGTACATCAAGTAAAATGCAGACTTTTTTGAAGGTAGTGAAGTTGATTTTGCATATATTGCTAAGATTGTGGTAGGTTTTGATCAGTATGTAAAAAAATCAAAATCATTACCTACATGTGTAAAGTGTAATAATACCACTACATTATACTTTCAGGAATGTATTGATACATTTAAGATTATCTGTCAGAAGTGTCAGGGTAACATACAGTTACCAGAAACACAACTAGATTCTGCAGTTTTAGTGATGGCAGTAACTAAAACACTGAGAGACATTCAGGAATATACCACACCATATAAGGATTTTCAGGCTCCAATTCTAACTCCTTTATTTGAACAACATTGTAAAGAATGGTCAGATGCAGCTAAAGCTTAAATTAAAACAAGTGAAACAGTAGCAAAGTTAAATAAGCTGACATAAATCTTTAAGGAAAAACTTCAGAAATATGATGCAGAGCTCAGGCAGTACACTGAGGCTACATGTTTTCTTCTAGCTATGTACTTTACAAACTGCATTACAATCTTTGCAGGAAAGGATACAGGAAGGGGAGGATGAAATTACTGCCATAGAAGTACAGCTAAAATGGCAGAGGATGACATTAGGATGGAGAGAAGGTTTAGAGTACAAGCAATCATAGCAGGCCTTAGGTAGGTAGACAAGGATGGGGGCACCGGGTGGTGTGGTGGGGGGTGTCTTGGAGCCCTTTTGCTTATGGCACCAATTGATCTAAGGCCACTACTGCAAGCAATTATGGGTAAAGAAAACTGTAATAGAGCAAACACAGTTACTGCAACAAATAGAGGAATTGCAGGTACATCTTAGAGGTATACCATACATTAAATCAGAAGACATAAATTTAGTAAATACATCAACTGATTTAAATCAATAGTCTAGGTTACTAGAGATAATCCCACAGTGTAATGCTAAAATGGGAATTTTCTACAACATGGTGGCTTTGAAGAATGTGTTACACATATGGGTGGTAAAGATTGGTCAGAGCCTTTGGAAAAATGTTTCCAGGTTTTCATCCCTAAGTATTTTGCAAAATATATACAGACAAAAAGTTTAGATGTATCGACACCTATTCAAAGAATGAGATCAGTTTTGCTGGTGTATACACAGGGATAAGCATTAACAACCAAGTTATTGGATAACTTTAACATTACTGTATTGAATAGATTGATGAAGCAAGAAGAACATTTTAAAATAACTTATCAGATAGTGCATGGCAAATTAGATCAGAAGATGAAAAAAGAAGCAGTCCAGAAGCAACTAATTCTTAGTTTTCTAGAACAGGTTAAGAGTGTACCAGGCAACATTAAGTGTATTCACAAGGAAGACTTCAAAACACTGGAGGAAGTAGTGACTAAATTGATGAAAGGACAGAAAATGTGTGGCAAATAGTGCACAGTGCAAAACATTTTTTGTTTTGAGGAAGAGCAGAGCAAGGTATATATTGTCAGACAAGAAGAGGAAGAAGGTGAGGTGATGCCCAAAGGGGGGAAAGAACAACATCGGCCACTCCTCAGGTAGGAAGGGATGGTCCAGGCAGGGAAAGTAAGGAACTAACCTGTTTTTTCTGCAAAAGAGATAGGACATGTAAAACAGGATTGCCAACATTATAAAAAATGGAAAAGTAAGCAACTAGGAAAGGGGTAATATGCAATAGAACATGATACAGAGGAGAATCAGAATCATTACTATAATCCCAATAGAAAGAGCTATAAAAACACAAACAGATAGCAGAGGGAATCTATGCACAGCAGAGTATGTAATAAGGGATCTGCCAAATAAAAAAGTGAAAGGTCAGAAAATATTTTGGCAGAAATAAATAGAACTGTGTATGTTGACAATGATGACAAAGAATAAGGGAAAGTAGAGGCAGTTCCTTTGGTGCATTCAACAACACAACTGATGTCAGACCCAGCCATGGGGGGGACAGAATAGGGGTGTGCCCCCTTACCCACATCACTCGGTTAGTCTTTTTTACATTGGGTGGTGATGGGAGACCATGGGTCACCCTGTGGGTAGAGCAGCAGTCTCAGTAACAAATAGAAGATTAAAAATAAATCAACCTAAGACAACAGTTATTTTGGGATTTAATGGAAGCTCTGTGATAGCTGTCAGTAGGCAACCAGTTGGCATTAGATTTGAAGAGGATGGAGAACTGCTCAAGGCAACCATTCTGTTGTCTCCTAGCTGAGGTACATATATTTTAGAGATGGATATATTATCAAAGCTGGGAATAGTGATAGATTTATTTATTCAATGTGTGTTTATTTTGAGGGAGTTGGTTCCAGATTTTAGGAGTGCAGAGGAGAGGAGATTATTTATTATATTATTATTGATAATGTCAGAAAGGAAGGCAGTTGTAGTGCTGTGCTGTGGGAAGGTCCAAAAAACCATGTTGACAATTTGCTAGAAGTCTGTTGTAGTAAGAAAAGAAGAAATTTGTGTATTGTGTATGCATCATTCTTTGATCTAAGGGAGAGTAAAGCAATAGGGGAGGCGAAGTGAGAGAGCTCAGTGGGAGCCCCCTTATGTAGGGGGATGATGTGAGATATTTCTCAAACAGAATTCCATGGAAGACAGTGCAGGGACTGGAGGAGATGGAATATGCACAATATATGGTAATATAAGTAGATCAAATATACAAAAAGGAAAGAATTGACATAGAAATGTCAGATGAGCAAAAGGAAATGTGAGAAAAGTTGGAAAATAATTTTCAGGATTTATGGGCAAAATCCAAAACAGATTGTAGTAAACTAAAGGATGCCATAGTGGCAGGTAGTCTAAATGATTTTATTCCACCTTTTCAAAAACAATACCCAATTCCAATACAGGCTCAACATGAGAGGAGGAAGTGAATTCAAGAATGGGAGCAGGTAGGTATTATTAAAAAGGGACATAGTCCAATAAATTCTCCTATATGGCCAGTGTTCAAGAAGGATGGTAGCTACAGACTGGTCCTGGATCTTAGCAAGGTAAATTATTGCACAATCCCAAGGACTCATCTGATACCTGAGATTCAAAATGGTTGGAAAGAATTAACCCACTAGCAAGTGGTTTTCAATTATTGCTTTGGCAAATTGTTTGTTTGCTGTTCCATGGCAGGAAAAGGAGTAGCAAAAGTTTGCATTCACTTATGAAAATCAACAGTATATGATGACACAATTACTCAAGGGTTTCAAAATAGGCCAGTGATTTTTCATCAGATCTTGGGACAGGTGTTGCAAAAAATAAAGCTGCCAGATAATGTAATTCATTACAATGATAACATTTTGATATTGTCAGAAACAGCTGATGAGCATTACAGGCATTTAAAAAAGATGCATTACAAGAAACAGGATTCAAATTAAACAAGTCAGAAATACAGTCAATAAGGCAAGAAGTAAACTTTTTTGGGACCAACACCTACAGGCAGGATACCCGGTAAAGAGAGGATAAAAGGAATATTAGGTTTATGGATGTCTTTAAGAGTGGCAAATTTATACAAATTTATGGGAATCATGAATTACAACAGAGACTCTATTGAGGATTATGCAGCAGTGGCAGCATCACTGTACAGGATGTTAGCAGAACAAAAAACTTCCATATCATTGCAGTTGGGGTCCATAGAAGAAGGCACTTTCAAAATGTTAAAGCAAAAGTTAGCTCAGTCTACAGAGTTAATAAACTGAAAAGAAACATTCGTATCAGCAGACAGAAGTGGATGTCCAAAAACAGTTTATTCACCAAGAATCAAGTGATTCTTTTCAGTTTATTGGTTTTGTTTTACGGTCTGTCTCTGCTTACTTGATTCTGGTTTCAGGCTACAGAGTTGTTAGCTCCAAATAGCAAGGATAAATTCTTTTGCAAGCAGCAGCAGGTCCTGAAACCATGTCTGCAGTTTTACTACAGGTGTGGCCATTTGGGAAGTCTCCGGGAAAGTAACAAAAATTAAGACCAGTTACATTTTGTAGTAGGAAGGTTACACCAGTGTGCAAGGGATGTAATCTCTGCATACAGCAACTGCTGGCAACTTATTGGGAGATTAAGCAGACTGAATATTTGACAATGTTTTCAAATGTGATAGTTCAAACTCCACATTAGTCGGTTAAAACTTTATTGTATATGACAGAAATTGAGAAAATAATGGAAGGAGTTAGCCAAATAGTATTCTGAAAATGGCTAACTACACTTAATATGAAAAAGATTCACACTAAAGAGGCAGATAAATATTATCTGTCAAAGCTAGCAAATTATGCAGGAAAAGAACACAGTTGCATGAAATGTACTGAAAACCTGAATGGTCTCATCTAAGGCCTGAGTTTGTTTCCAGAACACCCACTGTCTACATAGACAGGATGAGATTCTGGAAAAATGGAAAATATCATACAAGGTTTGCAACTGTAGACCAAAGAAGGGACATGGAGATGTGCTCATTAAATTACTAGGTCACATATTAGCTCAAAAATCTGCCATAGAAACAGTAAAATATGTACTGCAGCACTATAATCCAGTTAATATTTATAGTGATGGCCCATATGTAGTAAATTTGTTAAAGTTACACATGGCCACATGGCCTAGAAGAGGATGTGTTCATTGTGAAGGAAAACCTTTTAAAAGATATGTGGGACATCATACAAAAACATAATCTACAGGGGCAGTTCAGCATTATAAAAGTAAAAGCACATCAAAAACAAAACAATGTGGATGCACAGGGTAATGGTTTAGAGGGTGCTAAAGCCAAATAAGCAGCAAATGGGTTGCCCACTATACCCGGAGGAGACAGAGGGCAAACTGCAGTTCTCAGAGATAGCAATAAATACAACAATAGGATAATTAAATGCACTACAGGTAGATTTGAGTGATGTACAAAAGGAAAAAGGAATTGAGGAAGAATTAAAACAGTACAAACTGATAAATAGTGGTACAGGAGCAAAGCAATATTATGTATACCTGACATTAAAGGGAACAGAGTTACATTATGTCCCTTATGAGTTGGTGAATCACCAATTATTGGGACACATAGGAAAAGAAAAGCCATGGAAGGTGGTAAAGGAAAAATACTAGCACTCAAAGCAAAAAAAAAGTTGTATCAGGTAGTACAGGATGAATGTTTTATTTGTTTGGAAACAAATCCCACAACAAGAAAGCCGCAGATGCATAGAGTTCCAGGAGCAGATGTTCTATGAAATGCCATTCATATTGATTATGCAGGACCAATGACAGCAGCCAAGGGGGTTACAGATATTTATTGGTTACAGTAGATGTTTTTTTGAAAGCTTTTCCAACCAAGACCAATACAGCTAAATCTACAGAAGAGGTGCTTTGGAAAAATATGTTTGTACATCGGGGTTGGCCAAGAGTTATAAAGTTGGACAATGGCCCACAGTTTGTTAGTAAAATGTTAAGGGTGCTATGTGATCTTCTAGGCATTCAGCAAAGTTTTCATGTTCTCTGTCACCCACAATGCAATGGGATAGTGGAAAGAATGGATCACACAATTAAGGAGAGACTAAAGAAAATGTGCATGGAAAAGGTAAATAACTGGGTTTCTCCTTTACCAGCTATTTTGATAGGCATTAGGGGTTCTCCAAATAGTAAGATGTGAATTTTACCATTTGAGGTCATGACAGGGAGGCAAATGCCTCTAAGTTTTCCATTTGATCCTGAAGTAAGGATGAAGAGACCTTTGTTGGAAGTGGTGAAGCATCAAAAATGGTTAAAGGACATACAAGAGGTATGTGATGGAATAGCAAAAGAAAAAGCTTTATACCTATGGTCTAAAGTACCCATATAGTCAAAAAAGGAAAAATGGTGGTAGGGGAAAATGTTTTAGTGAAGAATTTCAACATGTCATGGCCATAGGACAGTAACTGGCAAGGGGCATATGAAGTTGTATAGTAAATATGGTCATTGGTGTACAAAGTAAAACATGTAAAAAAGGGTAAACAAAGCATTCTAGTGCACAGAGATCAGTGTAAATTAATAACTGAAGGCAAAGACAAAAAGACAGAGAGATAACAAATTGTCATCTGTTTTATAGATATCGATCTGATTTGGAATGCCATTCAGTCAAAGAAAAGGAAGAAACAGGCAAAGAAGAGTTAGTATGTAATAAAACCAACAAGGAAAAGATATGGAAAAAGAATGCTTAATTAATTTTAATGTTTATGTACATAGGAGGTATTTTACAAATGGTAATGAAACAAAACTGGGTCTATATTATTTCAGCGAATGCTTAAAATAGTGAATGCTGTTTAATTGACCCAATAAAGTCGAAATTCCTAAATTCCGAACACACGGAACAGTGATTTTTTTTTTCCTAGGGAAAAAACATGTTCGGGACTTTGCCATTTCCTCCACTGTAGTGTGATCCTGGATTTGGGGAGCGTGGGAGTAGAAGCCCCCCACTTTATTTTGTGTTTGATTTTTTTTTTTTTTTTTTTTTTTACAGATCAGCAATTTTTTTCCTTGGGAAAAACATTGCTGTTCCATGTGTTTGGGATTTAGGGATTTCGACATTATTGGGTCTATTAAACAGCATTCACTATTTTAAGCATTCACTGAAATAATATAGCCCCACAAAATTTAAAAGTTACTAGGCTAAAAAGACAGCAAAAGTGGGTACATGATTTTAACATGTTCACAGTAATGCAGATGGCATATGAAGAGATTAATAATGCAACAAAATAGTGAGTGTGTACTCCAATTCCAGCAGCACAAGAAAAAGTAGCTTTTAAAGCTGTATCAATAACATTTGAAGAGCTTATGCAAGTATTAAATCACAGTTCCTCATGCTTGCAGGTCAATGCAACAGATCTTCCAAGGCTAAATGCACATTGGTCTGATAAGGGTAGTATATATTTAAGCCAGAATGGTTCATTAGTGATGGGAAATAGTAACTGTAATTATGCTATACTAGAGGCATGTTTATTTTTAATCAAAGAGGTTGGCATGTATATAAGACAAATTTAAGTAGTGCAATGCAAACAGAAAATTATGGCCAAGCAAATAATATGATGGCTTTGTGTATGTACTGGACAGACAGGCACAATTGTAATCTAAAAAATGGTACTAGTCAGTTCTGGCAGAGAGTAAGGTTTAGAGTGCCTACTCAAATAACCAATGAAAATGTAGAATTCAGCATGCAATTATTTGCAAGTAGGGTTAATGCAAAAAAATAAATAAAAGTAATCCAGTGGGAGTACTATTTGAAGGGGAGTATTACATATGTGGAAACAATGCATATAAGTGGTTTCCCACTGATTGGACAGGATCATGCTATTTGGGTTATGTAAAACCTTTAATGAGAATAACACAGGAGCTAATAGAAGGAAAAATAGAAATGTAATAAGAAAAATAGATGTATCAAATGCCATAAGACAGTTATATCAATTCTGGATCTATAATCATAACATTAATCCAGCAGCATTAAAAGGTTTTCAATACATGGATTTGTTAGATGATGTCATAGCTGGTGCTGGAATATTACCAGCATACAGTGCAGTTAAGTTCATCTGGGAGTTAAGAAAATTGTGTAAGCTATTGGAAGTACTAGCTAATACTACATATTGAGACATAATTTAAATGACAGTATGGTTCTCCAAAATCTTATGGCTTAGATTTCTTACTGATGTCACGGGGGTTGCACTCATAGGAGAGGAGTGTTGTACATATATTCCAGATAATTTTAATTTACTTATTTATTTATGTATTTATTTATTTAACATTTGTTGACCTGGAAAGTCCAACTAGGACAGAGTCTATTTACAGGGGAGGCCCAGGGAGAAGAGCTCCAGAACAAATGTCTTTGTAAGGCAGATAAGTCAGAATCTATCAAGTAACACCTAGAAAGAATAGCAGAGGTGTCAGAAATATCCAGGAAAAAATGGAGTACTGATTCGAGTGATTGGTTGAATAGTCTGTTTTCAGGATGGTCTAGCTGGATCATTACGACATTGACTGCAATTATTGTTATTATTTTTCAAATTGGTATTGCTTTTACATGCATAAAGCTTTGTGTGACAAAAATGTTTAAACAAATTAATATTACAATACAGAAGAGTTGATACAGTTTGCGGTTCCACTTAATTGTTTTAATAAAATTGTTTATTTGTATTTTTATTTAAATAACAAAAGGGGGAATTGTTAGAGTAAACTGTTCTATGGAAGCAAATTGATTTATGTAAAGTGTTATTTTACATAATTAGTATAACACGTGTTGGGCAAAAGTGGTGTGGACCCTTCTAGACTGTTCTATACTGTTCTACACTTTTCTACATTCTTCTTCATGGGCAGCATGAGACTAACACAAGGAATTCTTCACATTGTGTAAATCAAATTAGGAGCTTGTTCCATTTACAACAGTATAAATAAGCAAAGAAACTGCCTAGATTTGGGGATTTTCTGAAGAAACTTGTCAGCAGAAGTGGGAAATGAAAGGAGAGCTGCTAGTTGTGCATGGGCAAGGGCATTGGCCAAACAATATCTTTACAATAAGAGACTCTAAAGCATTTATGTTGTAAAAGACAAGTCTCAACAGAGAGTATTTTAGTCAGTCAGTTAATGTTTATTGTAGCTTGACTGAAATAAATATATTGACTTGAACCTAGATGATTTAAGTCTGTTTCTATTCTGATGCTTGCTATTTTAACAGATAGATAACTTCATTTCTGCCTCTTTTTTGTTCACCTATGGGTAAAAGTCATGGCAAAGACTTTCCAATGGGATACAGCCTTTCTTCTTGCATTGCATGGCACTCCCTCTTACTAGTTTTTCTTACTCCAGGATTGGTTGCACTAGCTGCTGCTGCTCTTATCCCTCCTCTCAATTAGTATGTGTGTGGTGGGGAGATAAGAGTATCTGACTAGATTTGTGGAGGCAAGTTGTGAAAAGAACCACATATCAAGAATGCATTGCATGACAGAAGTAGTATCTGGTTGTTTTACCTGTGCAACACAAATATGGGTTTCCACTGTAATTTTAAGGGTGATTCTTCTCTACCAACCTGATAGCGTTAACTATTCTGAGACAGTGTAATAACTGCCTCATGCTTACCAAAAACTCTTTTTTGCTATCTGATAATGATGCGGTATATGAGAGGCGTAAGTAGTACTATACTTAGAGGCTGCATTCTAACCTCAGAGCACATTCAGAAACTACAATACACTTAGACACAACACACAGGACACTTCCATTAAAGCAACTTACATTGAAGTTGCTAAGAGAAGACTGTCTAGTCTCCCAAGCTAAAGACCAAGAAACTTCAGACATTATAGACAACATTTGCAATTTCACATTTCAGACCCACAACCAGTATACAAAAATGGTATAAGGGTGAAGACTCCAAGCCCTTATGGCCCACTGAGACTCCATCTAACCATGATATTTTTTTGTAATAGGCGACTCTACTGTTAGGCATACAGGCACCACCCTCAATGGGGTATATATAAATAGGGTGACAGCTGCATATCTATAGCCAGGATCTAGGATGCAACAAGGTCTGTTAGACCTCTTCATCCTGACAAATCTAATTGCAACCTTATAGTAGTCCAGACTAGGGTGAAAGACCCAAGCCACTCTACCTAGAGGGACATGCAGAAAATATAATTGATCTTCTAAGCATGTGTCTGGGACAGGAAAGAAACATGCTTAGCATTGATATTTTGCCATCAACCAGAATGATTCCAAAATTTGAAGATGATATAACTGGCTTTAATAATTGGCTATGTAGGTCTTGTCTTTCTAAGGGGATGCAGTATTTGTCAGTTTGGGATGAGATGGTTGACAAGCCTTCCTGCTCTGTCAGTTATGGTATGGACTTCTTATACAAAGGCTTATGCATTCTAGCTAAAGCTTTTGCTGTCTCTTATGGACCAGGTGACCCAGGTTTGAAAAGAAGCCTAGGAATCTGAGGCACTAGCAGGGAGGGATGGGCATGCCCATCCAGGGAGGGAAGTTGTTCATCAAGACATTCCCTGAGGGCAAAAGTGATCTACAGATGGGAGTAGCCCATGGATGTTGTTGATGAACATGGGGGGGTAGAAATAAGGGTAGATTATAATAACCCCTCCCTCCATCAGCAGTAGAAGTAGTTGTCAGCACTACCCTCTAGGATGTTCTCAGTGATGGCTGGTGACTTCAAATCAAAGGGGGGCTGCAGGAGACAGCTGAATGGGTGGGGTCAATGGGAAGGGGTGTGGCCAACTAGAAAGGGGAGGAGCTATGATCAAAACCACAAAAACTAACTAAATATACTGCCATGGGTGCCAAACTATCATTATAAGAGTCTAATCAAGCCAAAATGAAGTGTAGAAGAGTAAAAATATTTCAATGCATTTGCTGCATGACAGCTTACTTAATATCTAGATGGAAACAAAAAGGTTGTGAGGCATGAAAAAATAAATTACTTTTTAAATACATTAATGGAATGCCAGTCAAAATCAAGTATAAGAAAAACAAGCAGCATTCAACTCAAGCTACTTTTTGCACTGCAGTTCTAATTATAATTTATATTCAGTTTTATTAAAGTACCAAGTAACATGCTGAAAGTAGAAATCCCCCACTTGTAAAAATGTTTCTTATCCACAAAAAGACCTGCTGCCTGACAACTATCTACTTGTTTCATGGGGAAAACATGATAAAAGTAAAAAATGAAAAGCAAACAAGAAATAAGCTCAAGATACATTGCTTAAAAGGATTACTGTACAGGTTATGGACCACACGATTGGCATTCTGTTTAGTTTACGGGTAAAGCCTGCAGAGATGACTGGAAGTCTCCAAGTGTAATGAGCTTCTTAAAATAATGTAATCTGTCCTTTATTACAAATACTGTCATATGCATTTCAATACCCAAGGCTTATACAGTATCTAGTTAAGTATTCTCTACATGGCAACAACAGAAAGGCTTTCAATGTTGGCAATTCTTTAGCAGTATGCTTATTAAAGCTTACTTGCATATTACGATCTCAGCAAAGCTTACCTGATGGTCATTAAAGTATTGCTACTTAAACACAGAGCAACACGCACTTTGAGTAATAAGCATAACTCAACAGTACAAAAAAATATGACAGAAACCAGACCATTCTGCAAAAATCAAGGACAGATGAAAAGCCACTCTAGTACTTGTTTCTACCTTGGATGGGGGGGATACTCTGCACATTTACACTGCATAACTAATCTTTGCCTTGCTTTGACACATCCAGAGTCACTACATGGAGGAGTGAGGTGCAACAAGTATGTCACAATTTGAAATGTCTCTGGTTGACTGTGATGGCCCTGACACATTTGTCATACCTCTCAAACTCAGAGCAAGAAATGGACAAAGCCATACAAAGAAGTGGGACAAAGGCCCAAAAATATGGACAATTTTTAAATATTGCTGTTATAAACTTAGAAAGATAATAGAATAGGTCTTGCATTAGTATGAATTTTCTGAATGGTATGAAATCTGAAACTCAAATGTCTGTCATTATTTTCTAACTTCAATCTTTAATGATTTGTCACTAATTTGCCAAAAAAACACAATTTTATGAAAAATGGACCAAAATTGTGATGTAAAAATATAAAATAGTCACACAATACAGCTGGGAACCTGTCAAAGAAGGGACACTTTAATATTAGTATTGCTAACTTGAGCAGCTGACAAAATAAAAGAATCTACATGCATTTCTGAAATAAAAGTAATCTATAACTCTGATTATTACAGTTATTTCTTAATTGTAAACCCTCCATTTTTTCTTCCAAAATTGTTATTTTCTGGAAGGATTATTGGGGGAAGAGCAACATTTTGAGCCAAAATCAGGGACAGTTGAGAGGTTTGGCTATGCCTAATTCTATAAAGCAATGTATTTGCATGTACCTCTCAACATGTTAATGCAATAAATCTGGACAAGGCCAGATATATTGGGGGAACATATAAATAGTACTAAAAATTGCTCTTGTATAAACTGAGACAGGTGATAGAACAACAGGTCTTACTTTAGCATGCATTTTTCTGAAGGTTATGAAGTCTGAAACTCAGTGTGTCATTATTTAGTGACTTAATAACTTGATTTGCCAGAAAACCACAAATTGTATGAGGAACAAACCAAAAATAAGAAGCAAAAATCTATTCATTCTTTGAAAATTTGGACATTTGGGAGGTATAGTTCAGCTGGGGCTGTCTTTATGTTTGCCGCCCTTCCCCCTCACAAAATCATGGTTGAATCCTTTGTACTGACCATGGGTATGTGACGGCCTGTAAAATCTGATGTGTGTCCCAAAAATGTCCCACTTTGGCCATTTGAAAAGGTGGCAACCCTATTTACCATAAACACTAATGTGCATACTGATTTACTTCTATGATGATTTGGACTTCATTTGAAAGTTTTATTTTGCATTTTACAGCACAAACACTAAGACATTTGCTAAATAAACTTAGCATTAAAACTTCTCTGCCCTTGAAACTCACATTCATTGAAACAGCATTGAAACTCACATTCAAAGAAAATACATTTTACCAGTGGCAGAACTGCCCAATTCAGAACATCTTTCCAGTAAACAATGAAACAAAATGCATGCACCCATAATGACAAAACTGCCCAGTTCAGCACATTTCCATCAAAAAAGTCTACTTAAACTTCTACAGTCCACTATTATCAGTAAATATGCACAATTATACAGTCCACCATTATCAGTAAATATGCACAATTATACAGTCCACCATTATCAGTAAATATGCACAATCTCTGAAGAAGTAAAAAAGTCATCTAAATAATTCCACATTAAATAAATATGTAACTAATGAAGAGGTTGCTGCTAGCAAACACCTTTATATTTCATGGTTTCATCGAAAATAAAGGGCCTGATGTCCCTGAGGAATAAATTGCCTATATTACATTAAAAATGATAAGCTAGTAATATTGCAATAGGAAATGGATAGCAAACTGATAACATGCTCATAGTTAGTATCTTAACTTTTTCAATACGGCAGCATTCACCCCTTGTGGGAGTAGAACCAACAACCTTCTGCATCAAAAGCAAGTACACAACCTGTTGTGCTATTAACAATGCAAGCTGACTTAGCATAAGCAGCACTAAACTTCTCTTCCAATGCAGCTCTCAGCTCCTTGTAAAATCTACTCAATACTCAACTGCATCTCAACTTCGCAGCACAAGAAATCTGGAAAAAGCCAAATTTATTGTGGGGGGGGGGGTCAAACGCCCAAAAACCAGGGACACATTAAACATTGCTTGTATAATCTTGGAAAGTTGCTAGAATAAAATGCTGTGTTACCATCATAAATTTTACTGCCAAGGTCCCTGTGCAAAAGAGTCAGAGCAACATACCACTATGCCAAATCAGCTGCTTTGTGAAAGAAAAATGCTGTGTTACTACCATACATTTTACTGCCAAGGTCCCTGTGCAAAACAGTCAGAGCAACATGCCACTACGCCAAATCAGCTGCTTTGTGAAAGAGCGGAAGACTGAAACTTAAATGGCTATCATTTAATGAATTCAGTTCTCACCATAGCTGTCAACCTCTTAGCACAAAACACCTGGACAAACCCAGTAATGAGGGAATACAGCCCTCAAACATATTCAGTGAATTCAGTTCTTGCCATAGCTGTTAACCTTAGCACAACAAACCTGGACAAAGCCAATAATGGGGTAATACAGTCCCAAAAATAAGGACAAATTTCAAATATTCATCTTATAAACTTAGAAAATTGCTAGAATAAAAGGTTGTGTTACTATGTATTTTCTGAAGAATATGAAGTCTGAAATTCAAATGCCTGTCAATTTTACTTCTGATGGAGCAAAAACAATTTTCAGCAGAGGCCCAGGGAGAAATACTGCAGACACATGTCTTTGTAAAATGGCTGGAAACCAGAGCAAATCCACACAAACACAGGGATGAGATGCAGACTCCGCACAGAAGGCACCCCAGCAAGAATCAAACCAGAAAACCTATAGGTGTGAGGCAACAATGCTACCACTGCACCATTAAATATGTAAGGAATTAAACATTCAGAAACCTGAAGTCTGAAATTCAAATGCCTGTCAATTTTATTTAACATTTGTTAATCAGGACAGTCTGACTTGGAACAAAAAAACAATTTTCAGCAGAGGCCCAGGAAGAAATAACGGAGACATGTCTTTGTAACATGGGAGGACACAAAGCAAACCCACACAAACACAGGGAGAAGATGCAGACCTCACACAGAAGGCACCCCAGCCAAGAATCAAACCTGAGAACTTGCATCTGTGAGGTAACAATGCTACCACTGCACCATCAAATATCAAGCATTGCAACATTTAGAAACCACAGATATTATGAGGAACAGATCAGATCAAATATGAGGCAAAAATCTGCAATTTTTTTTACAAATGGTGGTGGGTAGGGAACTCAGGTCCTTAACACCTGCATACAAGGTACAGGGTTCAAGCCTGAGCTATTCCCTACCACACCACCATGAGTTTGTTCTAGCCACCAGTATATAACAACTGGGGCTTTCACACACACACACACACACACACACACACACACACACACACACACACACACACACACACCCTTCCATAGTGTGATGTAGATCCCATCACCCTTCGTCCCCTTACCTTCCATAGCTGTCCGTGATCCATATAGCTGGGCTATTAAATCCATATCCATAGCTGGCATGTCTGAGTACATACGTGAGATCCCTGATGAGACTTCTGGAGCACATCCATCACGCGAGATCCCAGATGAGACTCCAGCCTGCCGATGTCGCAGTCCAAGTCTGATCTGTTCTTAGCGACAGTCTATGCAGTTAAAACTCTGCTCTGCTCTTACACGTTTCCCAGTCCGGACTGCTGCTGAAACAGTCTGAGCATGCTCCAGACTGTTTCAGCAGCAGTCTGGACTAGTGCGCACGCGCGAAAGTCCGTGATTTTTGAAATTTTTTTTTATCATTTATTTTTCTTTTATTTTCTTTATTTTACAGCTGGGGGGCTGCAGTCCGGCAGTCCAATAGCCCGTGGATGTTCTTCAGATCCAAAACAGTAAGGAAGGAAGGAGGTGTGGGTTGAGATAACAATATTGGGGGCACTGTGACAGCCAGAATGAATAAATGACTGAATGAAGCAGTGAGAATGGGAAGAATACAAAGCTTCTGTGGTTTCCATTCTGCATTGTTTAGGAAAAGTCCATCTGATGAGCATTACAACCTAGTAAATTCTGGTTTAGAACACATTAATGTAACTCTAATCAATGTCAGGAATCTTAGCTATAGCTCACACTCATGTAATCTCTACACTCCTGTATGCCTCGCCCATTTTTATTAAGCTATCTAAAAATAACCTCAGCAAATTTGAAATGCCCTACAATAACATTGCCAGATTTGCTACAGGCAACCCATTTAGAACCCACCATTGCATTAATATAAAGCAGCTAGGATGGCTTGAACTACAAAACCTGATTAAATTCCACCAACTAACCATTGCCCATAAAACTCTTTATAAACCTTCCAGTACTCCTGTTCTATCTACCCTCATCACCCCCTAAACAAATCTGAAATCCTTACGGTCTTCACACAACATTTTTGTACACACCTCTAAACCTAACAACAAGGCTGGGGATTCTCTCTTCTTCAATGCTGTCAGAAAATCCTGGAATCTTCTTCCCAGTAACCTTTCCTCACTTCCCTCTTTATCACTATTAAAAAACAGACTGAAACTTTTCCCCAGAGCACATTGGTTATGCCCCTGTATTAAACCTGACTAGGTAGCTATCTATCTGTTCAACTTAGCTCTGCCTATCCCATACTATTCATGAACTGTTATACCTTCCTTATTGACTAAAAATACATTCTCCCTCTAAAGTTACATTATGTCCAACCTCTGTGGATACTTTTTATTGAGGGAATTCTTTATTTTAATACAATTAACCTGTCTTCTTTGTTTTTATTTCTTCTTTATTATGTATTGTACCTGTATGTTGTATTGTACATGCATTTTTGCACTGTTAGGATTTTTTGTCCTCGCTGAATTTTCTGTTTTAAACTGTAATATGCATTGTATATACGACTGTTGCTGTTATTCATTTTTTGTTGTTTTCTTGTTTCTGTCTTGGAGCTTATCTCCCCGGGCCTCTACTGAAAATGGACATATATCAAGTTAGACTAGCCCGGTCAACAAATGTAAAATAAATAATAAATAAATAAATGAATGTCTGAACTTGAGATTCTTCTGCAACTTCAACACATTCATTCATGTGCAGTTACAGAAACATGGTTTCATTGCCTTCAGTTCCTGGAAATAGTGCATATCATGTCTTCAGGCCCACTGCAATTACATCAGCATTTATCAAGGATATCATCAACTCATGGCAGATTCCTGGGAACACCACATTTGAACTAATAGAAGTTCATATCACCTTAAACAAGACTAATTGCCACTTCATAGCTAGCTACAGAACACCGTCATTGTCCCCTTCTGAGCCCGACAGCTATTTTGTGTTATATCTGAAATCCCCAGTAAACCTAGCACATTTCAACTGGGGGACTTCAATTATTCATCAATAAACTGTCTGACATACCCTGCTAGTGGTCAGTATGCACAGTGCTTCCTTGATGTTATAAATGATAACTCTCTTTTACAAATTGTTAACCATTCTTGTACATGATCCAAAATCCTACATCTTGTCCTCACAGATAGGGCCACTTTTTGCATCTCTCTGTCTATACTGTTATGCCTTGTTAAATTAGTTCATAAATTAATCACCTTTACCTTTAAAACTGGTCGTACTTCCCCTGTAAATACCTCTGTCTTAAGGGGTTTTAAACAAGCAAATCTGTTTAAGTTACTTGCAAACCTAAATTCATTCTGTCCTAATCCTCCTTTGATGAATCCCATTGCTGAAGCAGCTGGGTAGGCCTCTCACTTTCACTGTAATTATGTATTGATAAGGCAGTCTGTATTCACATCAGATATAATATAATGTTTAAAAACAAATCCATATGGTTGAATATCCCTAAAAATAAATTCTACAACAACAGAAATAGATTGCTTAATGCTTATAATAGGCCTTATTCTTACTACCTTAACAGCACACTTGAGCAAACTACTGAGTATTAACTTGAGCAAACTACTGAGTATAAACTTAAATAAAAAGACTAAAACCAAAGTAACTGCAAACCCTTCTTTAACTATTTCAGGAAGCTCTTAACACCAATATTTGAAGATAATCCACAATAATACTGCACACTCAGATCCAAAATAAGTAGCTAATAGTCTTAACAAATGTAGTGCAAATTTTACTCTGTCCACAGTTATAGCTGTTCCACAGATTCCATAATCTCAGCCACCTTCTTTAATTAGTATGGAACAAGTTCTCTGAGACTCCTCAAAAATTAAGAACACCTCACCCATAGGCCCTGATAATACAGTGAGTTTCCTAATTATCAGTGATAAATGTGGCCTATTTGAACCTCTAGTTTGCCTCTTTAGTATAAGCATTTCCACTGGTTGCATTCCTGAAACTTGGAAAACAGCAACTGTAATGCCATTACACAAGGGTGGTCCAATGACAGACTCAGGTAACTACACCATTAGTTTCACTGGTCACATATGTAAAGATATCAAGCATATTATCTCACACTGCATTAAACTGGACATTGAAAATCTCTTAACCCTGGACTCTCACCAACTTGGCTTTTTCAAGCAAGTTCCTGCCTCTTTAACCTGATTAATTTATTTGAAAAGGTAACCAAAGCAGTGGCTAGTGGTTATAGAGTTCATACAACATATCAGGACCTGGCCAAAGAATTTAGCAGTAGTTCCTATACAAGCACTATTAACACACTTGCACATCTGAATATAAATCTTTATGTTGTACAATGTATGGCTGACTGGTTGTCTGATGGAACCTATATGGATACAGTCACAGATTCTATTTCTGAAAGCAAAAAAAGTTACCAATGGTATGCCACAAGGCTCAGTGTTGTGACCTTTCCTGTCTGGCATCTATTTCTCAGATATTCAGAAGAAAACTCCTGGTACACGGGTAACTGAGTTTGCAGATGACAATAATTTCAATGTTGTTATTTGATCTTCCATTGAATTGTAATTGCTCCAATGGGGGTTAGACCATGTTAACAATTGGAGAAAGCACAATGGTCTCAAATTAAATGTGAAAAAAATGTAGCATAATTATAGTAAAGAAAACATTTTCACATATCACATAGGTAACACACTCCTCCAATCAAACACTGTTGTAAGGGATTTAGGCACTGTTGTCAATTATGCCTTATCTTCTAATCATCGTGTAACAGCAGTAATTCAGAAAGCTTTCAGTCTATCTCACTTAATTTCCAAAGGCACCTTCTCTAGATCTAAAGAAGTCTTGATTCCCCTATACTCATATCTCATCAGACCCAATACTGAATATAATGAACCTTTTGGTACGTATTTGTCTAAATATATCACTCACCTTGTGAGACCCCAGCAATTCATGAATAAAATGTTCATTGGTCTCAAAAATCTTAATTATCAGTGCAAACTGGCAGCCCTTTATCTGTATTCAGTCTCTTATAGACTCCTCCATGGAGATCTGTGTCTAGCCTTTAGACCCATGAAAGATCCAAATATCTTTGACCTCTGTTCCTTCACAGAACAAATGGCACCTCAAATACTCAGTTAAACCTTCATAAGCAGATACATAAAAATTGTGTGCACAATAAAATCGTATCCCAACTTATCTCTCACCTTTGGAAAAACGTCCATTGTATGTCGAGCAAAATAGCACTCTTGCCTCCTTCAGGGCAAACTTAGATAATTGGATGGGCAGTCTCAAATTCTCCCAGAATTTATCTAGTCATGCCTGCCTAGAAGCTAGAAGGAACTTTTGAATAACAGTTTTGCATAGGTTTGTAATGGTATGCAGACTGATTGTTTAATACTTACCTATCAATTTAATTGGGTGCCATCATTACTGTGAAGGTTGGACTTTTTAAACAATCTTTCTCTGACCCTTCTTCAAGTTAGAGTGTCAGAAGAATTGATATATACAAACATAGGAGCATTGTGGGGGCAAATCCGGTGCAACAGGGAAGAAGGGGTGCAACCTCCCATGCAAAAAACATACTTTAAGAAAGTCAGTTAAAGTAAGATTTCTTCTAACAACTTTATACTTGACATCATGCAACCTTACTGAGCATGGATAACGTGCTTTTTATAGACCATGCTCAAAGTGTGCAACCACAACATATTAACAGATCTCTCCTATTTGAGTGCCACGAATGCTGCTTCAATTTATACTATTTATTTACTTTCATTATGACCAGAAACATGAAAGGCATTTTCATCGCTTCACTGCATCACTGTCCCGCGTTTTCCAAACCATTACAAGGCACAAGGATTGGATAACACAAAACATTACCTACCAACCTAGCTGAACAAAATATATGCAAATCAACCAAAAAAAAATGAAAGCAGGAAATGCAGTCTTTAATAGACAGAAGGAAAGAAGGAGCAATACTAAAGGAAAGAAGTCATACAGCTACTGTTTAAACGAGTGCCTGGCACAACTGTACCTAATACAAATTGTTCTTTGTTTGCAATATGCACATAGGGGAAGAAAAGCAGATCTAGGTGTACAATATAACAGGAAGTTGTAACTAACATATTATGCATAACTGCACTAACAAAGCACCTTACAGTCTTAGACAGCATACAGCTTTAAACATTTTGTGAATGAGTATACACTATAGTCCATAGGTACTTACTATGCTATTGATCTTTGGGACCTTAAAAAAACTATCCTTACATTCCTTTGGTAGGTTTTTAGCCCTTATAATTTGTGTACAAATAGTGCAAAGTCCAGAGGTGATGGGAACAAAGATATGTTGGGGCATTTACTTGTTGCTCCTATCCATGAGGGATATTGGTGTAAGTGAGGAATGTATTTCTGGTTTCCCATCTATATGCCAAATGACATTTGGATAAAGCAAGAGAGGTACTTTGCTTTATGTGGAGTGGAAGCTGGTTCCACAGAAATATTCCTTATGATACATCTCTATCACTCTCCAACATGTTTTATGTATGCTGCAAAAGAGATTGAGATCTTTTGAGTGGATGTTCATGCTACCATGGGACGAATGTTCAATATACCTGACAGCAAAGGGTCTATTGAGGCCCTGTATTAGTCAATGTATATATGAGTCAATGTTTCTTATCTTTAGGTTTCTAGAACATTTCTTCTGTATGAGAGAATGGTGAATGGACTCAAAGATGACTCAGTTAAAAATTAAGACAGAAAGCAGGGAAGTTAAGCAACGATTGAACATGTTGCAACCTTATATCTGGTAGCATCACAGCGCTTGCTGACTTGTGTCCCAAGTCTTTAGAAGGTTTTGGGATCTTCCAAGGATGTAAAGGCATTCATTAAATAATGTTACCATTTTCGGTGTTCTGTCTGCAGTGATAAACAACTTTCCTAAAAACAAGAACTCCGAATGTTCTGGCCGACACATTCTGCTTAGCCTTAGGGAGTCCAGTTATAGAACATTTTTCAGGAGTTTTACTAACTCAGTCAACTTTCTTTAGAGACAAAAAACAGACACATCATCAGGGGAATTAGGAGCAATCTACAAATCTGCATCTTTTGGTAGATATGGAAATAGGGGATATTTGTATCACCATCTTGAAATTCATCAGACAGAGGCAGCAGTGCTTTCCACTGGCATGCCTTTGCTAGCACAAAAAATATATAACCTAAACAAAAGTATATCTGTTTCCAAAAGGAAATGGGCCATTTAAAAAAAAAAAATTAAATTAGCATCTCTTCTGTAATGGTGGGCAAGAAGGTGTCAAAGTCAACTGTGTTAGAGGTTCAGCTGAAAATGTCTTTCTATTAATACCTGTGGTACTTATTTATTATCGCAACCAGATTTCCAAGCTTGCATAATTCACTATGTTTGGCCAGGGGGTGTGTAAACTGTCTGCCACATTGGGTATGTGGCAGAAAGGGGACTAACAGTCAGATTATCTATTCCTGGGGGGCATACTTTTCTGACATAACTTAAGTTAACATAAAATAAACATGGCTACTGCTTCACAGTTGTCATTACTTTTACAAGGGAAGAACCTTCCATTTGTGTAGGGCATGTTATCAAAATGAAATGTATAAAGAAAGTATGTTATATATTCAGCAATGACTTAATGACTTAATGACTTATTTAATTACTTTTAAGGAAAGTGTACAGAAAAAATGTTGCAAAGTGTGACGTTGGCTGTAGGGAGTAATTGTTTGGCTGTTTCTTGATCTGTGTTGAAAAGCTGACCGCTTTTGCTGTTATAATCAGCTAATGGTAGTAAAGCAACTGTTATAGTGCCACTTTCTTTGTAAGGATGCTGTTAAAATTAAAAGAAAAACGTTGGTAACAATCACAGATTACAGTGTTGTCAGGTAAAGGGGTAGGAAATGGGCTGCTTGTGTTGCTGGGAATCTGGTGAGTTTCATCAGTTGTAACACTAACGCCGACTCAGAAGCAGCACTCATGGTTCTTTTATTTTTCATAGCCTTATGTCGGGAAAGGACGCTACCCAGGAAGAGGAATTTTGCCATTATTCCACTTCCTATGTGATAAACAATGTGACAAAATACTACTTAAGAGTTTACACACCCCAGTTTAGGTTAACATACATCGTTTCATGAAAACATTACAAACTATGACAGGTTAGGACTCTGGTTGCAATAATATGTGAGTACCATACCTGTTAATTCTGCATACTGCTAATATGTGCTGAAATTATGAAATGCATTGCCTATTCTGGAAGACATTTTGGAATTTTATCCAGTGCTTATTTCCATTTTGGCTGTAGATGGACAAGAAAATGAAGAGAGGAAAGAAACCTTGTCATCTTTGGGACAAGCAAAACAAAGGAATTGCCATTTATTATTATGTCTGTATAAGGAGGGAATTCCAGAGCAAGGAATATGCTGCAACTTAGAATCCCTAAATTTTCTTTTCACAATGACACCACCCAAATATCCTGTCTCTCTGGACTAATCCATAATGGAAGAGCACGGAAAAGATTTTTTCCACTTAGAAATTAAATTGCCTTTCCCACATTGCTAAGGTAAAGGGTTCTTCCATGGGTAAAATAAAACACGAATATTTTAGGCACAAGTTTTGATACAACTGCATCAAGCAGTCTCCTATAGGCCACAGGCCATAGTAAGGTTCACAGGTACGTACTAGGCTATTGGCCCTAGGGCCTATATAAGGCAAGCCAAACGGTACCCTGGCTTTTGCCACCCAAGAAAATTATTTTCCTGTGCCTCTGTCGAGCAGAGCCACAGAAGTGAACCCCAGGGTGAATTTTCTATCTCCCATCCAATCATCAAGATTTTTCTTGAAGAGTGCAAATGAGAAGCTTTGTTTTATATGGACAAGTAGTTTGTTCCAGAGTATGGGAAGTCTGTGGGACAGGAGTCTATCCCTCCAGCATGTTCTGTTTATTGTGGTGACAACGTTTAGGTCCCTAGAGCGTGTAGCTCAGAGGGATTGGGATTTTTTTAAGTGGAGTATGTCCAACAACTCTAGATTTGACATCACTTTGTATGTAGGCAGAGATCACCTCTGAGTAGGCAATATGCGATGGAGTAAAGATGGAGTTTTTTTGAGATGGTCTGCGTAGGGCATCTGTTTGAGGCTGGTAATCCTCTTTGTGAGATATTTCTGCAGCCTTTCCACTTGTTGTAGATGTTGTGTGAGGTACATACCAAAAGGGGCATTGTACTCTATAATGGGTCTAATGAGTGATGAGTAGAGGGGAACAATGACCTCTTTCTTCATGGATGAGAAACCTTTTGTGATGAGGTGTGCCTTGTAGAAGGATTTCCTGACTACTGTGGCGATGTGATTATCAAAGGAGAGACTACTGTCCACCTGTGTCCCAAGGTTTCTTATCACACTTTAGGTGTTAAGTAGACTACCGCATGTGTGGTAGTTCATGGGTACAGACATTTTACCAAAAGGGATGACAATGCACTTTTTGGCACTGAACTTGAGGCCATGGCTTTGACACCAGGCATCCGTTTCAGTGAGGCCCTTTTGTAGGATGTCCACATCATTTGGAGTTTTGATTATAGCTCCTAGTATGCAGTCATCTTGCAAACTTCATTAGCCAAAGACCTTCTGTGTTACCCTGTACTTCAGAGAAGTAGATACCAAACAGGAGAGGACCAGGACTGAACCCTGTGGTACTCCATTTGTCACTGGTCTGAAGTTGGATTTGGAGTCTGCTACTTTCACAGTGTGGGTTCTGTCAGTGAGCCAGTTGGCAACCCAACTTGTGACATAGGGATTTATACCTAGTTTAATGAGTTTATATATAATTCCAGAGTGGGGGATGGTACTGAATGCCTTGGCAAGATCTAGATAGGCTGTGTAAATCACCTTACCCTCATCTACGGCTTTTTTGACCGCTTCAAAGAAGTCTGTCAGGTTTAGGAGACATGATCTGCCTTTTACAAACCAGAACTGGGTAGGGTCCTGAGTTTGGAGATTACCAATGTCATTGTTTATAAGTTCCACAACAATACATTCCATAGCCTTTCAGACCAGGCTCGTCAGGCTAATGGGGTGGTAGTTCCCAGGGTCTGTGGTGGATCCCCCTTTGTGGAGTGGGATAACCATTGCTGTGCACCATTCAGTGGGCACAAAGCCTGATGTGAGGCTATGATTGAACATGGTACTTGGGCGGGGTACCAGTTTGTTCTGTAGTTTATGTAGAACACAGCCTGGGATGTTTTCAGGTCCCATGAATGCTGTGTTCTTGGCTTTGGAGAGTGTGTTTTTTACCTTGCAGTTACAAATTAAGTTGAATGAATAATGCCTAGGACAAGCTCAGTGGCACAGAGGGATGAAGCCCTTACTGTGGTCCTGATGGCTCATGTTCATTAAGATGCATAGATGCTAGTGGAATCAGGTGTGGAGGTAACATCCAGTTCTGACATGCCCTTCCTTGGAGAGGGAGGATGCTTCAGTGCATTGCATTGGTGATATCATGGACGATGCCTACTAGACCTGCTGTGCACTGGCATTGAGATGATTCACCTGAGAGGCACATGTGGTAGCACACCATGCCTACCTCTCAGTAATAGTAATCACAGCATGTGCAAGCTACCTGCAAGGATGGGAATTAAGCAAGTCTACAGGATTAGCAGACTGACCTGTTCCCTACCACCCAGGCCTCACCTCCGTAGGAAATGAATGAGCTGATAAAGCTCACCAGACCAAGAACAAATTGTCTGGAGGGCTTTTCCTGCTGGATCTATGTCATAAAGTCAGTGGACCATAATGCTGACTTTTTAATATCAAGACTGGAAAGTTGAATTATCATTTTAATTGAGCATTCACTACATTGAAATTTGGAAAATTGAAATGTTATGCCATGAGGCAAAACAATATCCCTGTTGCACTAAAAACACACAAAAAAATAAAAGAAAATCCATCAAATAGTTTTTGTGCACTGCCCCTGCACCCCCACACCCCCTGCTAATGATATATGTATATATATATATATATATATATATATATATATATATATATATATATATATATATATAGTATCCCTGGGAAAATGGCATATTCTCCTATCTCTGGTATTAGCACTCACCATTATTTGTCTACTTACCTTTCAGAAGCGCCAATACACTATTCATTCTACCATAGTATTTTGATTTTCCAGGTTTCTACATAGTGAATGTACAATTCACTGACTGGTTTCCAGTCTCGATATTTAGAAAGTCAATGTTGTGCTCCTTTGACTTTCTGACAGGGACCCCTCCCAGTCTAGGGATGTGTAGTTCTCACCAACAGGAGTAATGAATGAGCCATTATGGCACATGTATGGAAGTCACTGTGCAGTACCCACTGATGAGATATTAAGGGGAGAAAAATAAAAGAAAGAATACTGATTTCCTTTAAATTATATATGTCACAAACCAGTAAAATGTATAGATTTAAAAACGCTATAAGCTGCATGATAGGTAGACTGTTTACATTTACAGGGAATTAATTATATATGTCACAAACCAGTAAAATGTATAGATTTAAAAACGCTATAAGCTGCATGATAGGTAGACTGTTTACATTTACAGGGAATTAATTATATATGTCACAAACCAGTAAAATGTATAGATTTAAAACGCTATAAGCTGCATGATAGGTAGACTGTTTACATTTACAGGGAATTAATTATATATGTCACAAACCAGTAAAATGTATAGATTTAAAAACACTATAAGCTGCATGATAGGTAGACTGTTTACATTTACAGGGAATTTAGATGTCTTACCTACCCATGGACATGTCCTAGTATAGATGTAGCTTGGTGAGCTCTTTTCTTATAATAAATGATAACAGGTAGCAGCACAACAAAAAATATGCAAAAAGGGACAGTAGTGTCCAACTACTCTTTTAAGAAATCAAATATCTTTATGTCATTTTAGAGGCACAAACTATTCACTACATTCTAAACAGAAGAAGTGGGACTTAAACCCAAGGTTATAATTGTCTGCTATGGAATAAACTAAGCTCAGAATTTGAATTTTAAACTTTTAATGAAGCATTTAGAACATTAATTCCATAGCCCATTAGTGCTTCAAATGCAAGGCAAAAAGGGTGGGATTCACAGAGGATAGAGGCAGACGGATAACAACTAAAACATTCAGTACATTAATAACTCTGTAGTTGGCAGCAATTGCATTCTTCTTTAATTACATCCATAAACATATCAAGTTTAGCTATACACTGTAGGCCAGGAACATATTCCTCTCAACAGAATACCTCACACCCATAATTATAGCATTCAGCCTTATAAACCATGACTGGGGTCGAGATAAGTCACAGAACATTACCTCTTGTAAACCTGCTTATCAAGAGATACTAAAAACAAAAATCAGTCATTACCATCTCAAACATTTACACAGACACACACACGCATACAAACACACACACATACATACACATGCACACACACACACACGCACACACACACACACACACACACACACACACACACACACACACACACACACACACACACACACACACACACACTTCTTCTTTGTCTTATTAGAAACCACACAACAGGAAATGAAAAAGTAATAAATCCATTTTTCTGAGCTGATTTATTATTCAGTCAATTTAACCAGCAGACATAAAATGAAAAAAGGCAGCATATTTCTGCAAAGTTGCACAATGTTCCCTCCCTATTAATATGCCATACTACAACATTACTATACTGAAAACCAAGATGTCTCTGTACCCTCATATGAAAAGACAAGAGAGGAAAGGGAGGCAAAGCATAATACTTTTTAATAGTCTATTTAGTTTGAGAGATTAAAAACAGGATCCCCACAAAAGGAAAAAAAAACAGTAACTTTTGAAAGTCTAGTTTCAGAGAAGCTGCATATTTAGATCCACATCAGCACTTTATAAACCATAATGAAATGAGCAAAAACATTTTGGCAGTGAAACATTTGCAGGTACTTTAATATTCTGAGGAAAAAGAAGATTGTTAAAAGTGCAAAAGCAGTCTGTAGCTCACATTTTTAAATGAACTGTCTAATGACAGACATGGTTGACATTTTCTGACTCTATTTTCACATTCAGATGTATAAAATTGAGAAACAATGACAACTTGTTATACACACACTCCAGAGTAAATAGCAGAGAACTATCTAAACATAATTTCCTTTCAACAAGGTTTCACATTTGCACAGAAATGCAGAAAATGATGTCTGGAGCCTTATGCCTAAATGTCCAAACAAAAGCCTAACAGCATAGAAAAATTGGCAATAAACATCTCTTGTATGTATAGCTCCCACATGGCAGTGTGACACAAATCATTCTATCCTTTTCTCTTCCTTTATTTGCAACACTAATGGCTACTACACATTTAAATATTCAGAGTGAGGTATTATAAAATAAGTATGATATTGGCATAAGCATTTTTTAACCTGTGAATTAATGCCCTATTTTGTTGTCTCTTTCCACGCCAGTTATGTATAGCTATTCCTTGACAGTGTGCAGTGTAAAGCATATTAGCATGCACATAAACCTGACAGGGTGCCAGTCAGCTGGGTGATACAGCACTGGTAGGCAGTAAAAGCATGAGCACATCACTGTTAGTGTCATAAGTTTTATACTGTAATTAGGACTGGACGAGCTCAGAGGATTCCACCATCTCTAAGGTAGGGTGACCTCAACCTTAATGTGTGTTTGTGTGTCTGTATATACAGATATATATATATATATATATATATATATATATATATATATATATATATATATATATATATATATATATATATATATATATATATATATATATATATATATATATATATATATATATATATGTATATATATATATATATATATATATATATATATGTATATATATATATTTATATATATGTATATATATTTTTATATATATATATATGCGTATATATGTATGTATATATACATATATATGTATATATATATATATATATATATATATATATATATGTATGAGAAGCAGAGGTCTTTGAGACAAAGCTCCATATGACTGAGTAGTACAAGGAGGTATAGCCTCTCTCCCCCCACATACACACCATTAAATGAGAGACTGTAGTTTTTTTTTATTACAGTTTTTAAGGCTGATCATGACAGTACTGCACTTTTGTCAGGAAGCCAAACCAGGTAACACCATAAAACATAATAAAAGAAGTTTCCTAATCTAATGAAGTTAAATTCATAGACTACTTACATTTTTTTTTCTTCCAAATCTAGCGAGATACTAGTACAGGAATTTTCATCCAAATGCTTGGCCTCAAAATCCAATGTGAATCCCCAACTGCCTCCCTCCTAGCTGACAAGGCTAACTAGAGACGTGTCTGGCTGATAGTGCAGTCAAATGATGATGATGGGGAACTGACAAGCTCTTTGGCAGAGCCAGTACCCACATGTGAAGACTGCAGAGGCAGAAATGAAGAAAGTCATATAGTGCTCTCATCTAAAACTCTTTGCACTTAAAGAAACACAGACTGATGACATTCTTCATTGTATCTGTAATGCTGTTTATCATGTTATTGTACTAACCTAACTTCAACAATTACAAGGATTAAGTGCAATGTATGGGCACTATATGCTACATATGCATTACGTCAGGTAAGTATAAGGACAGAAAGGATCCACTGTGTTCATGGACATGGTAACTTATTGCATTGTCATAAAGTGGTTTAGGCCTTTTTTCTTCAACAAATGAAGGTGAAAACATCATGGACTAGGCCCAAATAATAACTCTCCAATGCTATCAACTGCATTTTATTACAGCGTTCCCCTAAATGAAGGCAGATCTGCTGTGATAAAGACACTACCCCCTCGTCCGCACAGTAATGTTGCTGATCTCAAACTAATGGGTGATCATACAGCACCGAGTCCTCTCATTACTATATAAAAGCTTACTCACTACCCCAGTATAAGGCCTAATGCATTGCATACTTTCATGGCACTCTGCATTGCATGGCAGTTGACCTTTCAGTAATTGAGTTATGCACTGGTGATCATAGTACTTAGCTGTGTACTATACAGACCTGTGCCCAATTAAAAGAAAATTATATTCTTTTGTATGTCACCTGTCATTAGCATGATGTATATTTGTGAATCATGATAATGATAGGTGGCTTACTAAGTGCAATATGCAGAATGCATTTCTGCATCTACCCACTATGTTTATTAATCCCAGGCCTATCGCTGAAGAATTTAGGAAAGGCACCAGGAAACACAGCAGAATCATTTTAAGGGAACAAACATTTCAAAGGTCAACATTTATCTTTTTTTATTATTATAACTCTGGGATTGAAGCATATCTTGCCTTGACATTAAAAATAAACATTTATACTGCAAGAGTGGACATCTGTATTAGCATTCAATAACTTGATGTAGAAGTGATATAACTTCAATTTGTGGAAGCTCAACAGAATAATGTATGAAATAAAAACAAAGAAAGAAGGGAATAAAGCAACTATTAAAAATGTGGTAACAGAAAAATGACATCGTTTTGATATTAAATGATATTTTTACATTTTTATCCTCTGTTGATGAAGTTAGTCCCACTAGGCTAGTGGTCTCTTTTCAGAGAGAGACCCAAGGTGGTATTCAGCTACAGGGAAAAATTTGGGCAGGGCATTGGGAAACTTCCTCTTTTCAATATGAACCATGGGAAGCTTTACACCCACCTGAGTGATCACCATCTCAAGCAAATGAAACCTTGGTTTAAAGTCTCATCTGAAGGACAACACATTCAGGAGTGGAGTATCCCTGCAATACTGCACTGTAGTGTAAGCAGACCAGTCATGTAGAGTGGAAATAGAACTCACAGCTTTTCTGGTCTTCCAGCACCAAATGCAAGTGTGCTACCTGTTGCACCGCTGACAGTGCAAAGTCTCCACACTTCAAAGTATGCTTCATAACTAAGGTCTGAGGGTTATGTCTGCTGTAGCTAGTTCAAAATGTTGGATAGAATCATTTGTGTAGCATTTACCAGAGCAGATGTTATTATAAATGAGGCGACAATGCAATAAACTAAAGTGGTTCAGTTCAGTCTGTACCTTTGCCAGGATTAGTCTTCATGTAATCCCATAGTGACTTTTATGATAACCATAGGCTTTTAGTCATTAAGTAGCACTGGTATGAGTGACTGCACTATTCTAGTATGTTTCTCCTAAAAATATGGCACTTTCTCATTCTTATTCTCATGATTTTCATTTTAGATTGTTACTATGTCACTACTCATTTATTTAGTTTTCCAGAAATCCACTACATCGTCATTAAGCACAGAGCATAAATTCCATATTTATTTTTCCTTGAAAAAAATGCTGACTTATTCACCCAGTAGACGCAATCAGTTTCATGCAACTCTGTAAACTTTCATTTCACAGACAGTTGGCATCTATAATTTTTGATCAATGTATAATCTGGTAAGGAATTGAAGATGGAAAATGCTATATACAAAGATAATAAAAAGTAAATGACTATGTTCAAACTTCTATATAAACAATTACAAAAAATGAGAAATGTATGACTGGACATATTGTATTTAACCCCATGTGGAGTTTGTCATCCATACCTCTTTACTTACTCAGAACAATTTATTTTCAAACAGCTGTTTAAAAAAATGGAAATACCCTAGAACCCTGATTCCAAGAAAGGGAGGGATGAAGCTATGAATGCATCACGGATGACCTGGGAATGACTAGAGACACACTGCCTTGAAGGGATGGATGGAGAAGCATAGGAGTGGGCATCTGATACCTACTCACCCATCCTTCTGGGAGGAAGAAGGTTTAACAGTGCTGCATTAGTGACAGCTACTGGAAGAAGTAAACAAGTAGAATCCTGCTGCATGAGGGGTGCACCACTAAATTGGGGGTGGTGATGGGACATGGGATAGCACTCCTGTCTCTCCCTGAATGTGAACCATTGTGAGCCTGCAAGCTTTCTATGGGGAGCGGTTTAGATGACTGTCAGGTGAGATGGTAGGGAACTACACATGATCAGCAGATTAGCCTGCTGCATACGGCCCAGATCATGCCTCCCAGGAGAACAAATGGATTAAAAATTCTCTGGACAGGAACTAAAGGACAGTAAGGCTCTCTCACAGTTAAGTCCCTTGCCTAAGAAAGGAGAAGATGAGCTCATGGGCACCGGACATGGAGTCAGTACTCTTGGAAGGAAAACAAATAAGAACATGGGCTCCTGCATTTAATTTTTAATACTTGGTTGTGTCATCCTTCTGAACTGTTTCACTGGACAGCTTTATCTGTACATGAAGAGAGGCCCAGCTTAGTTACCCTTCTATTATCTATTTTGTTTACTAATTATTCATACATCATTGTCAAAGGGTATACTTGAATGATTTACCACTTAAACACATTGTATACTTACGTGATGTCATTGATACCTGCTTGATGTCATTACCTTTGACCAGTTTATGCTAAAACTGTTTGTCTTTAAAGCTGTTTAGTGGAATGTTAGGCAGAAACCTTTTGTAAGCTTTACTCAGACTTCAAATAAAATAATGATGTTTGCATTTCCAACTAACCCCCCCACCAAAAAAGACTATGGCATAGTCTCTGCTGCTATATATCATAAAGACACTAAAACAAGGAAACAGTTTTAGTGTGGCTCTCAGATAATGAAAAATATGACATTAATGGTAATTTGTCAGCAGTTCTGTAAGTCATTCTTCCTTCTAGGCTTACCATTTTTCTGAGTTAAAGGTGGCTGCTAAATATCTAGTTAAACCGCAACACTTTATTTTTCCTTGGAGTAGCCCTACCTTATTTCAGTGGCCATTAGTATATAATAGTAACAGCAGGCAGCTGTATCTGCAAGTTCTGACAGAAAATGGATACATACTGCCATCTTTGATAGGATATAAAAGGTTGTATTACCCCCATACAGGGCAGACAAGTCAAAAGCTTGCAACATTTGTTATAATTTTTGTCAAAGAAAGCAACAGTCATTGGTGTCTGTTCATGGAACAGTGTGCCATATACTTTTGATGGCTACAGGTTACAAATCTTGCAGGACTTAACTCAGTGTGCTGTGTCATTTTTCATCCATCATCTTGAAAAACAAGAGCCATATCACATTGCATTTCTTCTGTCCCGGTTTAATTTCTCCATGCCTTTTGGGTTTCTAATATCATGACAGGAATGGACTCCATTCCTAAGTCAAGGTATGATTTAAGTTCATGAAATTAGTATTGTTACTATCGTTGATGTTAGCCAAATGTGCTCTTTGCATCATCCGCATTTTGCCCAGAATTCACTCCTTCTGCAATTCATATGGAGTTACATGTATCAGTAGCATATCTAAATATGGCTGTAAATTATTTTTTATAAGGCCCATTGCTCCTGCTATTATTGGAACTGTCTGGGTATCTTTCTTCCACATTGCCCTCATTTCTGCCTGCAAATCCTGGTATTTTATGACTTTGTGCCTCTCTGTACTTAAGCCACTGTAATCACTGAGTGTAGCAGTTTTAATGTTCAATTCGACTTTTGTATACTTTTCATGGATTACTGCATCTGGTTTTCTTGCATCTATTTTTTGAACTGTTTGTGTTCATTGCACTCTATAATGCTTTGTGGATCATGTTTCCAAAGCTTCTTAGCTGTTTCAGTATTGTAATATTTGCATAGTCCCCAGTGCAACAGTCTTGCCACATTATTATGCCTTTCAGTATACAGGCCCTCTGCTATTAGTATATCACACCCAGTGACATGATATGCATCTGTTTTACAAAACCTGCATTTGTCTGTTTCTCCCACATGTTCAGTGGACTTTGTAAACTAGTGTATATGTAGTCCATTTCCCAGGGCCACCAATATTAACCTTTTGTCTTTTGGTTTAAATTCACCTCTCTTTAACCATTCCTGCATCAGATCCTGATTGACATGAGGTTGTTCCAGGAATTTTCAGTACTTACAACTATATTTATGCTATTTCCACATTTCTTGCCTTCTCATCTAATCCTTTACCTTACATTCTTTAATTTGTTTTTTGGTACATTCAGTTGCTGCCTGGTTGTTATCTACTTCTGGTTTGATTTTCATTCACAAATGACTTGCTTGATTTGCGTCTGTTAAACTAAGCAGGGAAGTCATCTTAGACTTGTTCTCCTCATGTTTTAAAACCTTCATTATGTTTTCATCTTGTAAGGTCAGCAGACATGCATGTACTCCGATGATTGCAGATAAATATATGATCTTGGTATATACCGATTTTTATAAATCATTTCATGAGTGTAAAGCATTTTTCTTGTTTTCCTGCCCAAATGATCCAATACTTTTTGAGGTCAGTCAATTACCCCAAAACTATAAGTTAGAAAAGGAAAAGCAAATAGGTTTATAGCTTGGACTTTGTTCCTAGATGTCAAGGCTATTTTCAGTATTAATTTTAGTCTTCTAAAATATTCCTTACTATGTTTTGTTAGCATTTCTTCATATTTTATTGTCAGTCTTCCATCATTTCCCAAATATGTATACACTCCATCTTGCTCACGTTCCTTTATATCACATTCCTGTCCCAGAAAGATATTTTCTTGCAGCTTTCCTGCTTTAAAGGTTAGTTTTGTACATTTATCAAGATCAAATGACATTCTTGCATCATCTGAGAAAGCTTTGACCACTTCCAGTTGTGCTTTCAGTTCCTCATCTGAAGAAGTATACAGTTTGAAATCATCCACAAAAAGAAGATGAGAAGTCTTTACACTTTGTTATTTTCCTGGAGCCAAATTGTAACCATGACCTAATCTGTTAGGTAGACAGCTTAATGTGTTAAGGGCAAGCCAAAAAGAGCAGCAGTGACAGAGAGTCACTCTGGAATATCCCCATTTGAATGTTTATCCTTGGGATAATAATTTGACCTTTGTCATGACTTAGCTGCAAAGTAATTTGCCACTGTTTCATGGTCAATGCGATGTAATCAAACAATGTAAGGTGTATCTTATACATCTGTAAGGCTGCAAACTAGGTTTGTGCCTCTTGAATGGAGAACAGCAACATTCATTCTTCTGCACATATGTGGGCCATCTACAGACTCTGGAAACTACAGACCCATAAGTCTCACTAGTGTTATAGTGTTATATGCAAAGCCATGGAAAGAATTATCATGGAAATGATCAGTAAATGATATAGTAAACATCCAGACATTGTACCCAAACCAGTTTTGTTTCTTCAAGGCAGGTTATGCCTACTCAACCTGGTGGACTTCTTTGAAAAGATCATCAAAGCAATGCATGAGGTCAAAATGATTCACAATGCCTACCTTGACCTGGTCAAGGCATTTGACACAATACCCAACCTGAGCATTATTGACAAACTCAAGAGATTAAGTACAACCTGTATGTCACCCAGTGGATAGCCAACTTGCTCACAGACAGAACCCAGGAAGTTAAAATCTACAAAGAAGCCAGTCACAAATGGAGTCCCTTAGGCATCAGTCCTTGGACCACTCCTTTTTGGCCTTTACTTCTCTGAAGTCAAGGCCAGTGTCAGTGGTCTCTGGCTGACTAAATTATTTAGAGATGGTTGCAAATTAGGAGCTGTCATTGAATCCTACACTGACACAAATGTTCTCCAAGAAGAGGTGACACAGACAAACAACTGGTGTCAGAGCCATGGACTAAAACTGGATGCCAAGAAATGCATAATAGTAGTCTTTGGGAAGTCAGCCACCCCTGGCAACTATCATATTGACAACACACCCCTCAGAGTTGACCCAGTAGTCAAGGACTTGGGGACACATATAGACAGTAATCTAGCCTTTGATCATCATTTGTCTGCAGTGCTGTTGAAGTCATGCTATGTTGAGCAACTTATAAATAAAGGTATGGCATTTAGTATTTGGCATTCATTGGACCTATCATTGAGTACAAGGCCCCCTTTGGTATTACCTAACCAGGCATATCCAGCAAGAACATCCGCAGAGGTTTCTCACTAAAAGAATATGGGGAGTAAGTAAAATGTCCTATGCAGACTGCGGCTAGGGCCTATCGCTGTATTGTTTCTCCTACAGGCTGCTGAGGGGAAATCTATGCCTGGCATACAAGGCATTGCCAGACCCAACCCTGATCGACCTCCTGCATATCCACAAAACAAACAGCACCAAAATCACCCATTATAAAGACTTAAACCATGCCTGTAATATAAAGAGGACATGCTGGAGATACAGGTATGTATCCCAGAGACTACCGCTTCTCTTGGAACAGGCTCCTCAGCCATGTGAAGCAGAGTTCCTCCCTAACCCAATTCAAGTGTAACTTGGACAATTGGATGGGGAACAGCAAATTCATCCCTGGCTTGGCACCCATGTCTCTAATGAACACACCAACCTGTAAATGGTTCATAACCCAGGCCCCTGCTTGCAAATGTTTAATCTCCCATGCCTTGCTTACACTTATCAAGGGTACCAGAATTTTTCAGAGATTTGGGATGCATGAATGGGCTTAAAAAGGCCCTTGTGGTTGTTACCCTAGTAAACACCTATGAACCTATAATATGTTAATACTTTTAGCCAGACGCTAGTTGCTAGATCTGGACTTGGGGTTTTCCATTTAGGAGCATTTCTTAATTTACTTCATCCCATTTTATATCCTGTACATTTGAACTTCTTACTGTTTCTTTTACTTATTCTGTCTATTCACTATCTTTGTTATGTTCCACAGGACCTTATTAAATATTCTCAAAAATGTGTCCATTTCTTTTTTTGGTGATATTTCTATTCCTTTTGCCTTGTTTACCAATTCTCTATAAAACATTTTTGGGTCATCAACGAATTGCTTATTTTATACATCTCTTTTATATTTATCTGAATATCTCCGAAGTTTTTCTGCCTGTGGTGATATCTTTATTTTATTATTTGCACTTGTGTACGATAGATCCTGCTCTATTCTGATGCTATGCATTGCTTTTATCACATATGTCTTTTTAAGTATTTTCAATGATCTGTTCCCTCTTCTGCAGTCCTCTGCCAGTAGCATTTCTTGTCTTAATTGCTTTATAGTTTTCTGTATTCAATACTTCCATGATTGCATTTGATTTCTTCCCTTTCTTTCCCGTATTGGCCTGAGTTTTTGTGATAATTTGTTATTAATTTAGCTGCACAGTAATATATCCTATTTACTTCTGTTATATACCATGTACTTCGGTGACTAGTCCTGATTACTGTCTTCATTTGTTTTATCAAACTTCTAACATCTTGGGTCTTAATGACTTTCTATAATTTATTTTTTTCATTCATCTTAATATGACTATCCTTCTCTATTAAATCAAGCAACTCTTGACTCAGATAATTTATTTTTAAATTTAAGACCACATTGTTTGCTTTCTTTTCCTGTGGGCATTCTCCACAATGTTCCAGAATGTCTACCTGTAGCATATCCTCGTCAGCTGCATCCTGCATCAAGCATTGCTCTCTTATATGGGAGCTCCCCGGCTTATAACTCTGCAACACTGACAGTGTCTGAGTTGCCTCTGTTTCCTACTCCTTCCCTTGTTGTGCAACTCCAACTAAACTTTTGTACTGATTTCCTCGTAAGGTTCCAGAGTATCTTCATGTCTCAAGTGATCATATGCTTCTCATTCCACCTGTTTCTCCTCAGTTTGGGGACTCATTGTCCCATCATACTGTGATGTTACCAGAGTTGGATTTTCAACACTAAATCTTTCAATTTGCAGGTAATCCATAACTTCAGTTTCTGTTTCTTTAACGTCTACATTACTAATCCTCTTTTCTACTTTTATTGTGAAATACAATGATAGATTTCATCACTATCATGGTATACACCATTGGCAAATATATCCTTGTATATCTAATATCATGGACGGCTTGTATGTTTGAAATGATGTGCTTAAGTGATGTATATTCCATCAATGATCCACATATCAGGCAAGATGAGGTTATTCAGTTTTGAAGCAGTAATGATGACAAAGACAATTACTCCAGCACTTTCATCAGTGTAGCATCTTTACAGATGCTATACTTATGGCTCCTGTGTTTCCAAGGTTACTAGATGAGCACATCAAAGGTGCATCTCCTTGAGTCGCACATGGTAATAACTCAAGACATTACTTTACAGGAAGGCGTGACTGCATTGACATCAGCTGATTTGTTTGTTATGCAAATAGCTACCAATTGAAATGGCTGATCATGAGGGAGGGCACACACTTTAAGGTCCTTCATCGTAATACAGCTCAGGTGTCTACATGGATATGTTCCTTGGTGGTTTGCCATAGATCATAGCTGTTCCTCCCCATCTGACAGTGACAGTATAATGGCACATTCTTTACACTTGTCTATTAGTTTAGTCTGGCATAGCTAGTATTTCTTTATTCAAATATGTAGGTGCTTTTACCCACAAATTTATCCTTGGACTTCATTAGACCAGCATTCATTAAAAATATCTGCCTTAAATATATCTAAAATGTATCACATGCTAAAACATTGGACAAAAATCATCCAATAATTATCTAAGCATATAAAGAATATGCAATAATTCTTTCACCAAAAATCACTGTTTTTAACTCTGGCTTGATACAAACTATTCATTCAATACAGGTACAAAATGCAGTCCTAACCCCAGCTGCCACTGCATTTCTTCCTTTCCAATCAAATTTCAAAATCACTTCTTTTTCATTTAGATGTATTTTTTCTAGTGCAGAACAGCAAAAATAGTTTGGTGATGTAAATTTTCCTTAGGACATGGACAAAAATAAGTATAAGATTAGAGTCTCTTGTATGGGTTTACAATTAATCTCAAAATAAACTCAAGTATCTTGAACCTGGCTGGATTCTTCATCAGAATATCTCAAGATAGCCTCACGCTGATTCAGTCTGTGTCTTCTCTTTCACGCCACATCTTCCAGAGCTAATACTCTTGGCACAGAATTCCCTATTAAATTCAATGCATTCTCCTCAGATCTACATGAACATAGCCCTCTTTTTTATATATTAAGTTAGACAGGTAATTGTTTGCTGCCAGCACTGTTTAGAGGAACCTCTCTAAATTTGTAAAAAAAGTTTGATCTGTAACTGGAGCTTTTCTCCCTGGGCCTCCACTGAAAATAGCTTTCTGATCCAGTGGACTTTCCTGGTCAACAAATGTCAATAAAAAAATTTAAAAAATAAATAATGCAAATACACAACTCTATTTCTTAAAGCATTTTTTTATATAGAGAGAGATATTTACAAAAAGCTAATATCCTATTAAAAGGGATTCTAGGGTAATCTAGTAGTTAGGATTCCACACTTTTACCACCACAGCACAGGTTTGATTTCCAGTCAGAGAAGCTTCAATGTATTTAAAAGCTGGTTGGTTTGGAATAATAGCTAAGGTCTTTGCTCAGGGATACAAGGTGCATGGCTGGATTCTGATTTCAGGTTACTGGCTCAGTTTAAAATGGCTCTACAGGGCAGTTAGCCTAGTATTCACTTATGAACCTATTTGTTCCACAGTGGCATGTTTTGATAGAAATTTTTGTGTTTGAAATATTAACCCTTCAAGAAGATCATTTAATATGACTTATTAGTTTGGTCTCTTTAGATTGTAAAAATGTTTATATTTTCTGTTTTACTCTAAGGAAAATAATATGATGATAAGTGTTTACAAGCAGCCCCATAAATGAGGATATTAAGTTATTAGCAGGACAGTCAAAAGAATGGTTTAAATACTTTACAGTGTCACGTGTGTAACTGAAGGTTTTGTTTCAGTAACAGCTTGGCTGACATTGTTAAGCTAAGTGTCTTAAGTCTACTTGAGCAAGCTTGTGATAAAAGACAAATGAGAACCAAGACAGATATGGGATGTTGTTGTTTACAGAAATTCTTAGCAAAAGTTCATTTGGCTCCCTGGTAAGATAATTAAGTCAGACTAGAAGGTTCTTAATATTCTAGATATTTAGTAGATAAGACTGGAACTCTAAGGAGTTGCTGCTATTGTTTTCATCAGGAAAACATGAAATAACATTCAGTGACTGCTAGCATATCAAGATGGGAAAGGTATGACATTTTTAGAAAAAACTAAGAGTATGAAGCATCAGAATTTTAAGCAACCTAGTTGCTTTAATAACATTATACAATTCATTCATGTAATAATATATACAGACATTAAACAACAGATCTCTTCATATTTAATGAAAATAATTTATGCATGTTTGCTAACATATAATATAAAGAAAAAAGTTATAGACAGCTGATAGAATAATAATAATCTTTAGAGTATAACAGATCTTTGCTCTGAGAGTGTTGATAGAGAAGTACAGAGAATGTCGGAAGGAGTTGCATTGCGTTTTTGTAGATTTAGAGAAAGCATATGACAGGGTGCCTAGAGAGGAGTTGTGGTATTGTATGAGGAAGTCAGGAGTGTCAGAAAAGTGTGTAAGAGTAGTACAGGATATGTACGAGGATAGTGTGACAGTGGTGAGGTCTGCGGTGGGAGTGATGGATGCGTTTAAGGTGGAGGTGGAGTTACATCAAGGATCAGCTCTGAGCCCTTTCTTATTTGCAATGGTGATGGACAGGTTGACAGACGAAATCAGACTGGAGTCCCCGTGGACTATGATGTTTGTAGATGACATTGTGATCTTTAGTGAGAGTAGGGAACAGGTGGAGGAGTCCCTGGAGAGATGGAGATATGCTCTAGAGAGAAGAGGAATGAAGGTCAGCAGGACTAAGACAGAATATATGTGTGTGAATGAGAGGGAGGATAGAGGGATGGTGAGGATGTAAGGAGTAGAGGTGGCAAAGGCGGATGAGTTTAAATACTTGGGATCAATAGTTCAGAGTAACGGTGAGTGTGGAAGAGAGGTGAAGAAGAGAGTTCAGGATGGAGTGGGTGGAGAAGAGTGTCAGGAGTGATTTGTGACAGACGAGTACCTGTAAGAGTGAAAGGGAAGGTCTACAAGAGGGTAGTGAGACCAGCTATGTTATATGGGTTGGAGACAGTGGCATTGACAAAAAGGCAGGAGTTTGAGCTGGATGTGGCAGAATTAAAGATGTTAAGATTTGCACTGGGTGTGACGAGGGTGGACAGGATTAGGAATAAGTATATTAGAGGGTCAGCCCAGGTTGGAAGGTTTGGAGACAAAGCCAGAGAGGCACGATTACGTTGGTTTGGACTTGTGCTGAGGAGGGATGCTGAGTATATTGGGAAAAAGATGCTAAGGATGAAGCTACCAGGCAACAGGAAAAGAGGAAGGCCTAAGATAAGGTTTACAGATGTGGTGAGAGAGGACATGCAGGTGGTTGGTGTGACAGAGCAAGATGCAGAGGGCAGGAAGAAATGGAAACAGGTGATCTGCTGTGGCGACCCCTAGTGGGAAAAGCCGAAATAAGATGATGATGAGAGTATAACTGCAGTTACTCAGTGCTCATTATCCCAATTTAAAAGTAAAGACTAGCATAGTCTAATAATTTCTAAAACTCCAGCAGAACATATAGTCAAAATAGACACTTTTTATTTTATTTTTTTTTTACTTTTATGCATACTTCCCTTTAACATGCATACTGATACTAAACATATGTGTTTTATTTATTTAAAGAAAGTATAATCATTAGGGAGCAGCTCTGAGATTTTGTTGCATAGTTAGGAAGCACAGTGGTGTCTAAGTCCAGTATTCCGAATGCTGTAGAAAGACAGCTATTGTAAAAGTAACTCCAGTGGCTTGCAAAACCATCAAGAAATAATGAATGCAATGGCAAATACATATTTCTTTTCATGTCCTTGTACTTCAGAATTTAGTTGAATTTGATTTACCTTTTATTGTCACCTTAATATAAAACAGTGTTTACCTCATGTTTATAAGATACTATATATACTCTAGTAAACAGATGCTGATAAATGAGATTTAAATATAAAAGGCTATCGAGTCCCCTCAGTAATTCAGATCCAAAAGAAAAAAAGACATTTGTCAGCTGTTTATGCATAGCACCAGTTAAACCTGAAACAATCTGGAAAGCAACATCAGTATTATTTTCAAACTCAGAGTGCACAGCTTTCAAGATCTTCTTTAACTTGAATACCATTATAAATTATTGACCATTTTATTACATAACAAAATAGTATTATTCAATAATTAAAACGTAAATATAAAATAATTTATCAACTTTTCCATGAAAATATTTTCTCTTGTGCAAGCAATGAACCATGCTTTAATATGGGTTTTGCAAGATTTACAATCTATCATTTATGAGTTTTACCATTAGGACAAAACCAGACCAGATATGAAATAGCTTTACTTTACATAACCAGCATCATAACACTGTTTATTGTTCCAATTCTTTTGACTTTTACAGTGGCAACGTACCATTGGAAATATGTATTAGATTCATGTGATGATAAATGTAACCTGAATTAACATTATTTTACAGAACATAGCAGAAAGTGCAAATAAGAGCTTGCTGTTAAAGGAGTAGATGATGAGAATCCACCAAAAGGCATCCTAAGTTTTTGTGAAGAATAGTGACAGGCTTTCATTCTTGTTTGAGACATAAAGACTTTCTTGGATGAGCGAGGACATTCTGTGTCTGATAAAAAGAATGAGCATCTAAAAACAGATGCCTGTGAAGAGTGGAGGTAGGAATGGCAGCTCAAGTGAATAGATAAATTGTTCATCTCTATGTAAGTTGGAAGGAATGAGCTGTTTATCATCTTTATGAGTTTATGTTAAGGGGGGACACTACTTTAGCAATTGAAATGATTAGCTCATTCCAGATTTAGTGAAACCTTGTCATAGCAGTTCAGAGGAAAGGCTGGTATAGTGTGCCTCTAAGGATTTGTGCACCATTATTTTAAACTTTGGTTACTGCTTCATGTTTCATTTTGTTTTTTCATTGAATACCTTGCACTAACTTTATAACAGAAGTTTCTATACTATGTTTGACTATAAAAGATTTTAATAAACTGGAAGAATGTTTACCTAACAGTTTACTGCTTGACTGGGCAACTTTTGTTCATTATAAATATTTAAAACTGTGTATTATTCTTTGTTGCTTTTAATTGGAAAAAAAGGTTTAATGCACATCAGATTTCCACTTCATTATTCAGATTCTGAGACCTCCACAGACTGCCCATTAGGCTTAGTTAGTGCTATTCAGTACAAACAAAACGGCTGCAGTAGATGGTATTGTCTGTTCATCTCTTCTTTGGAAACTTCATATGAGGGTTTGAGATGCAAAGTTCTTTCTAAGAGTTTTTTACTGTAAAACTTTTTACAATTACTGTCAGTGTTGTACTGAAGTTTATGAGAAGTAATAGATGGTTATGGGGAACTTCAAAAATGACACTTGTAATAAAACCTCAGTTTTGTTAAGACTTGGATTTGAAATTAATGCAGGGATATATTCTCTAGAATTGGAACAAATTGCAGGTTATTGTCTCATCCTGCTGTTTAGCAGGGATATCAATATATCCAGTTTAATGTCATTTGATGTGTCAGTTACCACTTAGAATTTGCATTCAGATCTTCTTTTGTAAATCAACCCTAGTAACCTAGTTATACCACTTACATTAAATGGTTTAGAATCTGCTGAAACATTTAGAGACACATATTTATTAATATATTTTCTAAAAGTGGCTACATTTCTCATCATGCATGAGTACAGGACCACTGTGGAACAGCCCACTAAAGTGTTCATTATAAAAGGTTATTGAATTAATAGCTGCCAGTGTCAGTCAAATGAGTATGCCAGATATATGTTCATGAAGGGAAGTAACAAGAGCATATGACTCAGTATTTGTGGGTTATTGGAAAAGGACAGACACAAAAGTAATTTAATGTTACATCTGTGGAAGAAACCTGCAAAGTACCAAACTGCAGTTAGGATCGATTATATGTTAACCTACAAGTAGATGAGCATACACATGCACAAATAAGCATGTGCACACTTGTGCACATGCACACACACACACACACACACACACACACACACACACACACACACACACACACACACACACACACACACACACACACACACACACGCACACACATACACACACACACACACACACACATACACACACACACACACACACACACACACACACACACACACACACACATACACACACACACATACACACACACACACGCACACACACATACACACACACACACGCACACACACATACACACACACACACACACACACACACACACACACACACACACACACACACACACACACGTACACATGCACACGCACACAGGGCCAGATTCTGTAAAGTTCATGGAAGGTATTTAGGAACAGAGCAATATGCTGAAGGAACACTTGAGCACCAACTGTGGCTGCATTTTCAGAAAGCACGCTGAAGGCACTCCGAGTACTTAGTAGCTATTCAGTGTAGGATAATTATAGATTCTGCCCACACTCATCAGATTCCAAAACACATTGGGTGTGCCCAACACAACTTAAGTGTGACAAGCTGCGGGCTGCAGTGACTCATGACATAAAGGAGGCTGTGGCTGTGCACCCTAGAAGGCAGCCAGGAAGAGTCAGAACAGGGCTGCAACTAAACCAGTTGTCACAGCAGCAAATAATTGACTAATACCAGCTAGACAGACAACTGGTACAGGCTGTCTGCAAAATGTGTACCCCACACAGGTCTATGCATACCCTTTGAGAAAACTCCATCCATCTTGAAACCAAAGTGTGTCTCAGCCTGGGTACACTTGCATCTGCAACATTGCAGAGACACACGGGAGATGCTGTGGGAGTGTCGCTGACAGGTGACATCCATATCCTGGCAAAATTCCTGGCAGCATTGTGTGATGAGTATATCCACTTTCTATCCACCCCCATGAAGTGGGGAACTCTAATGCATCAGTTTTACGGCATCGCAAACATCCCTCATGTACTCAGTGCAATAGATTGCACACACATACCACTCAAGACACCACCACAAACTGAAGCAGAATGATACGTAAACAGAAAGGGCTGGCCATCCCTGAACTGCCAGGGTGTCTATGCAGCAGATGATAGTATAACAAACATCATGGTCACCCACCCTGGAAATGTCCATGATGATGCCATTTGGAGGGAAAGTGGACTGAATGCTGGATTTCAACAAGGTGCTATACCTGATGGTCTGCTACTGGTTAAGCACAGGAACACAGCTAGGATGTAAGCTAAAGATACCCCTGACAACAATACCCATGCTGACCAAATGTGTGTTTACTCTCCACAACACTTGACTGTGGTTATCCACTTGAACTGTGGCTAATGACCCCTTACCATGAACCATCCAACCCTGTAGAGGAGGCCTACAACAGTGTGCATGCAACAACCAGAAACACCATAGATCATGTCTGCAGTATAATGACGGCTAAGTTCAGATGTCTGGACACATCCGTGGGTGCACTGCAATATACACTTGAGAAGGCAGCACAGATGATAATAGTACATCAAGCTGCACAATGTGCTACTAGCCCAAGAACCCCAGATGTCTGAAGATGAGATCACACAGGTATCAGAGGAGGAGCAGGGGACATATGAGACAGAAGGCACAGGCAACATAGGGTATGACCAAAAGTAAAGGCCCAGGCAACACTGTGGCATCTGATCCACCATTTTGAGTCATAACAAGCTACACATACATGAAGACACAGATTAAAATTGATGTTCAGTTATTTTACCACCACAGCAGCGTTGATTGCATGTAATGGTAATTACTCACTAGATATACACTGAGCATTAGACATAACACCATAATCATAACATATATCATTATGAACATATACAAATTGTCACAACAGGAATGACCAACTCAGGGCACAACTGACACAGGTATGCATACAGACTCAGATTGATATATATCATTGTATGGCACACAATAAAGGGCACACATCAGTGCAACACATTGCTATTTTTCCACTATATTAAGCTGCACACAGGTAGACAATGCAGGGCTGTTAATACCAGAAATAAAACATATCACTGTACAGTATGGATAAAGTAATACAATAAATGTAATAAAAGGAGTCAGCTCTTGGTGGACTCACATGGCATCAGACATGACAACGAACACAAACGGATGACATTGTCAGTGCCCTACATTACAATCATCATTGCCAAAGGTAAGAATAACAGTACAGCACAGAATGGATCAACTGTCTGTGTTGCTCTTACACAGTCTAGGGTGTCTATTCTAATGGCATATACTGCAGTGTGATCTAGACCTTTAATGTATGGAAACACTTGGCTCAGATTGCTCCACAGAGGAGACTGAGGGGGTAACAGAACCACATGGAAGTGAAGGAAATAAGAGTGACTTAACTATCTGGCTGTGACTGCTGGGCCTGCAGAAGATGGAAAAGCAGCAGAAGTGTGTGCACATTGAAGCATAGACACAGATGCATGGTTGGTTCTGCTGACAGGGGGGCCTGCCTCTTCCATGTTGCAATTGGCTAAGCACAGTCAGGTCATGCTTGTACTATGGGACTGTTGTAGAACTGTAGAGGCCATGGATTCTTATGACCATGCCACAGATAACATGCTTTCATTCTGAGCAGTCAATGATGCCATCACCTCCCCATGTCTGTGCTCCTGTCCTTCTTACAGCATAGCTATCTGGTGGGCAACACAATCTGTGGCACAGACAAGTGTACAGATGTCAGATCCATGACATTGCTGGGAACGTTCATTTGTCTGTAGACGTAGGCAGATACCCTGTGACACTTGCCCATGCACTCCATCTGCATGCCTATACCTACTATGATGGCTAGTATCAATGTGCTGTGGGTAACTGTCAACATCTATCGTTCACAGGCCTCATCCTGTCCAATGTCCCCTCTTTGTCAGAATGGCTGGAGATGTTTCCCTCCACATTTGAGGCTGCAGCCACATCCACATGATGGTCACTATCTTGGCTGGACTGTATCACCATGTCACCCTCCTCTGTGCCAGGGGCCATGCTACCATACTGTGACATATCAGATCCCACATCATTATAATGCAGGATACAGATAGTTGATGTGCTAAAAGAAGACACAGGTGACACAGACCCAGGCAATGTGCTTACATCACTTGCTGAATATCATTAAACATATAACACATATATCTCACTGTGATGTCATAGATAATACTGACTTACCATTTGGCCATGTAATCTACATAACAAGGAGTTGACAGTTATGTTACACAGCAACATATATGACATATGTGACAAATACAAAAATAACACACACCTGACAAGTCCTCCTGAGGAGATGGTGCAGTAGAAGAAGGATCCACTTCAACTATAATAAGGAAAAATGCCAGCATTATAAATGACATCATTGCCAGCATGAACTAATTGAACAGTTTGAAAGCATGCAATAGGTTGTACATAGACATAGCACTTATTTGTGCACTAGATGATGATGATGCAGTCTGTCTTATGAATGGGGTAGACGAACACAGTATTAATGGAGGACAACAACAGGAGTAATAGCAGTGACATGTATGACAGATAGATAATAACATTACATTGACAGACTCCCACTGTTGTGAGTGTGTGTGTTGTACTCTGGATCCTGCAGTGGAAAAGTAAAGAGAAAGACTACACAATCATGTATGCAGGCAGCAGAATACTAACAGCATGATCTATACAACATGGAAACAGGGGCTGCAGATACTAATGTGCCGGATTTTGCATCCTGTTTGCTAGATGTGTCATGTATCACAAGTCCACTATAAACTGCTGCAAACTATGGACCTATTTTGGTAACATACCCGGACTCTCTGTACTTGCACCTGCACTGCTTGGGCCCCACTGGAAGTACTTGCAGTGTACAATGTTATAGAAATATTAGTATGACAGTAAGCAGGAGTGCCATGACAGGAAACTGAGGAAATAACAGTTAGTGGTCATAGTGACTCAGTATTGAGGCACTCACCTGCCCTTCCTTGGTGTTGTTCAAAGGTAGACGGAAAAAGCAACACCAATCCCTGCATAAATAACAGTTGTAAAATCAGGATAAGTTGCGATATCTGTAGAAGCTTTCTGTGGGATTTAAACTCCTTACACTACATATTTGTTGAATAAAAGTTCAAAGACAAAAGCATCATGCCACATTACTCTGCATGCATTTTGTATTCATATGCAACACAAATTGCAATTTGAACAATTTATGGAAAGTATCAGAAAACATTATTATCCTTAAGCAGGCCACAGAGAGTATAGATCCTTTTTATTTTGAGCTAGTAGTTATAAGACTTGTGTTAAGAACCATCAATGAAGAAATATCAGTAACAGCAAAAGAACAGAGTAAATATGGATAATGTTGGAATCCATAGGTTTCCGTATGTACACCACAGGCTGTATGGAGTTACTGGTAAGACATCTGGATGATCCATAAATACAGCTTTACATATTGTTCACTTTGGCTATTCAAATCTGTTTGTACAACTGCATTTGGAAAATTAATGCATGCCCTTAAAACAGATGGCAACACCTGTATGCATATAGGTACTTCAGACAGAACTCAATTATTAAGTTACCAGCAATTGTCTTAAAGTACACTGTTTCAATAAAAATAACTCTAACCAGGTACATTTGAAAATCAGCAATGTTAATGAAGTAATATTCCTCAAAAAACAAAGGCTTGCAGGTGACAATTTACTTTATCAGCTAACTATGACTGGGATATAACTGAAAGTGAGAGCACCTGATGTGCACCCATCTTCAAGTACCAGTGTACCATACATAATTAATGAAGTTAAGTAACGTTCAAGGTTTTCAAATCTCATTTGTGTAACTCTATGGAAGTTCTCAAAATTGTGTGCATTAACTAAGATTGGCAGATAAGGCAGGTGCTTCACACAAGTACCCAATAGATATCAATAAATAGTACCATGTGTGGCACATGCCTGTTATCTTGCAATGATCTAATAACATGATAACATGATATAAGCACCACTTTTAAATATTGATTCTGGGACATTTACAGATCAGACCATTGCTACCTGTGAACTGAGTGAGTCTTCAGTGAGCATTTTTCAGTTTTTCCATTTCAAATATATTTTCCATTGAAGTATTGAGATGGCTACTTCCAGGAGGATGTGATGTGTCCAGGCATCTAACTGGACAAAGACGGAGACCACGCAGATGCTGACTATCTATGCTTGAGTTGAGCATCGGATGAGAGACAGGCCAGGAAATTCACAATGCTCGACATCTGGAACTGGATTGCGAAGGAGCACCAATGATGTACAGGGATCTACAGGACTGGAGTGCAGGTCTGCCACCATTATGATGACCTGCATCAGAGTTGCACAGAGGAGCTTTGCAGGAGGGTTGCTGAGGCATGGACACAGCCCATGGATCCCTATAGTAAGTGTCACAATCCTATGTATTGCTGAGCATTCTTACAGAATTTGCAGATATAGTTGTGTCCCACATACACAAGATAGATGGCCCATATAAATATTAGCTGCCTGCTCTGACAGTTAGTTCATCTGGATAATAGACATGGCCTACTGACTGTTCCCAGTATAAGTACGGGTTCTATTCCCATGCTGTTAATTTATTTAAGAATGTTTAGAATATTAAACAGTAAAAAGCACCTCCAAGTAATAAACATTCCACTTATGAAAATAAATCCAAAAGTAACACCCAAAAGTGTGCAGCAGCAGCAGAACAGACAGAAGCTAGTTGGGATCATAAATACGAGCCACAATAGATGAATAATATATAAAAAAACAGTTTAATAGTAGCAAATGGTAGCGACAGGTAAGGGCTTTTACCAAAACGGCTTCTTCAGGTGATATACACCACAAAGCACTGCTTGCATAAATACACCCCCTATCAAAATAAATCAATTAAGCAATTAAAACATTAAAACATTAAAGCTACCCCATTAAAGGCACATGAAAATGTATAAATATAAAAGCTGTAAATAAATGGTGTATATAGCACATCAAAATAATCAGTCCAACCTATATATATATATATATATATATATATATATATATATATATATATATATATATATATAAACTGGATTCACTATGCAATCTCGAAATATTGAAATGTCGAATTTCAGTATTTTGAGACTGAATAGTCAAAAACCCATATACACGAAAACCCAAATTCATGAATACCACAACTGCGACCATTCACACACACACATAAATCAGGACATAATAACACACACATACACCTACCTAACTAAACAAACATAACAACACACACAAATACACCTAACCTACCTATAAGCAGGGGGGCAAGCCCCCCTGCACCCCCCACACCCCTCTACTTATATATTCTATCTCTGAGGTCACACTAAACGCACAAAAAACACCACTGCACACACTCACACACACTAAAATCCCCACCCAATATCCTCAAACACGCAACACTTACCTGAAACCCCAGATAAATCCACAAACCGCACCACACTTCACGAACGTGACACCATGATAGTGGCGGATTCGACATTTGCGGATTCGGCATAGTGCAGTTTTGAGTAACTGCACTTTCCACTTGACGTACTGAATTTTGACATTTCAGTACGTCAAGATTGTCTAGTGTATCCATATAAACTACACAGTGCTAAAATCATTTAATATTCATGGCTCTTGATTTAAGAATTTTTTTTCAAGGAAACTTTATCATTGAGGCCAAATCCCCAATCTGCCCTTAACCATATTTGAAATCTGGTCTCCCTACCCTCTATATAACTTCTGACATCTCCTCCATGTGGGTTATGTGTAATAACCTCAATAACCCAGGAATTTAAATACATGCTCGGGACCCTTCTGCATGACATGTTTGGAGACAGCATTATTCCCTGACTGGATTCTAATATGGTACAAATGCTCTCTTATCCTGTCCTTCAACATCCTGTCATTCTTACCAACATAGTATGACCCACATAATATGCAGTAAGCTAGACAGGCCACATGTAGTCAAACAATTCACTGTTGTATTAAACCTGTGTTTATACTTAGTCACAGGATGTATAAAACATCCACTACTGTTTATGTTCCCACATAAATTACACTGATTACAGGGGATAGTAAAACACACAGCCTCCATAGTCATCCTGTTCATATTGTCCTTCAGGTAACATAACATTGTTCTCGAGTAAAGCTTGTTCTTATAGAGGAAAGTGGGTGTCTCCCCTATAATATGTTTAATCTCAGCATCCACAGTTAAGATACCCCAATTTTTCTTAATAATTTGTCTAATGAAGTTAATGTCCTGAGTATAAAACAGGGGGACCTTTACCTCCTTCTTACCTTCTTCTCTCTCATAGCCTGGTACATCTGCATCCTTATCAGAGAAGTAAGGTTGTGCTATATTCCCCCTAAGTGTCAGTATTTCACTTAACCTTTTATCAGTTGCTCTGTCTTTATAACCCCTAGCTAACAACTTCTCCTTCAGCCCTATTAATTCTGCATGGAAGCCTTCATCAGAAGCATTCAATCTCGATGCTCGCATTGCCTGTCCTTTAATAACATTCCTAAAAACGTAGTCAGGATGCATACTGTGCCTGTGAAGCAGGGTGTTTCTATAGTATTGCTTCCTGTGTACCCCTGTATTGATGATGCCACTGCTCCATCTCTCTATCAGTACATCAAGATATTCAATCCTGGTCTCAGAGAATGTAATAGTAAACTTCAAATAACTAGTCAGCCCGTTCAACTCATTGAAGAACGTATCCAACTATTCTATGCCACCTGTCCAAATGAGGATTTGGTCATCCCACAAAGTGTCTATAGAATGTGATGAAGGTAGTAAAGTCCCGCATTTTAAACATGTATTCCTCCTCCCAGGTGACCATAAACATGTTGGCGTAGCTATTGGTACACGAGGTGCCCATAGCTACGCCATCTTTCTGCAGGTAAACATGTTCATCAAATGCAAAAATATTATTTTCCAGGACAATCTCTAACAATGAACATAACAAATCAACAAAGGATTCAGTATATTCACAGTGTCTTAACAAAAATCTATGGATGCATTCAACTCCCTATGTGTGTGTGGTATGACTGTAAATAACGATTGTTCATCTAAAGTGGCAAAGTAGTACATTGTATCTAAAGGCAACTTTTTTGTGAAACTATAAAGATCCAGCATAAATTGATTTGAATATTTGAGAATAAACAAGTTCTTATCTATAACAGGTCATAAGAACTTCTCAATATACAATGACACAGGCCGGGGCACTAACCCCGTCCAGCTACTATTGGTTTCATTGGTGGGTTAGTACCATCTTTATGTATTTTCGGTAGACCTTGGATCAAAGGTATAACTGGATTCTCAACCCTAAAGAAACAAAACATGTCCTTTTTAATTAACTTACTGTTATAAATATCCTCAAGCATAAAATTAACCCTTTGTATCATCACATACAAAGTCAATAGTGGAGTAGAACCGATCATCACTCAGTTTTTATGTATACATATATATATATATATATATATATATATATATATATATATATATATATATATATATATATATATATATATATATATATATATATATATATATATATATATTTCTATATGTATGTAGCTTGGACTGCTTATTTTGATGTGTTATATACACCATTTATTTACATCTTTTATATTTATATATTTTTATGTACCTTTAGTGGGGTTGCTTTAATGTTTTAATTGCTTAATTGATTTGTTTTGATAGGGGTGTAGTTAAGCAAGCTATGCTTAGTAGTGTATATGGTCTGAAGAAGCCATTTTGGTGAAAGTGCTTACCTGTTTCTACCATTTGCTGCTATTTGCTGTTACTTGCTACTACTAAACTGTTTTTTTTATATATTATTCATCTATTGTGGATCATGTTTATGGTCCTGACTGGCCTTGGTCTGTTCCACTGCTGCTGCACACTTTTTGGTGTTACTGTTGGATTTATTTCCATCAGTGGAACATGCTTTTTACTGTTTTTTTACAATGTTTCTACTTTTTAACCTCCTTGGTAACATGGCTAAGGGATGCTCTACCGATGGGGAACTACCACATAATCCAGAGATGAGTAAACAACATATTAACAGCTCAGAAAGGTTTCTAAGCTGTGTTATGAGTGAAACAAATCCATTGATGCTGTTTGAAGCTACTTCTGACACTGCAATGCAAGTTGAGGACTCAGTGGATCTTTCAGGATTACATTCGTGTATAAAGTGCCTTGAAGCAGATTTTCTGAAGTTAAAACATATGCAGACATAACAACACCACTTGGAGGTCTGCATACAATGGAGGATTATACCAAGAGGGCTGCAAGTCCTGAAAATGCCCACATATGGGGCACAGTATCCGGAACGCCTCACTAAGTGGCATAAATTTAATATTGAGGTAAGCCTCAAAAATATGACTTTATTGAATGTCTTTATTTCACCAGAGGAATGTAAATTAAGGGAGGAGATTAAAGGACAGCAATGCCACCTCTATGACTGTTTTCTGACACAGCTGGTCAAGAAAATGATGGAGGGGCTTCTAGATGGTGTGTTTTTGTATGAGGAAAGGCCACTGGAGCAGAAAAAACATAAAATAGAGAGACACTCAAATGACTTTATGAATGGCCAGGTTTTTACAAGGCCTAGGGGTGATATGACATGGAGAGGTGCTGTATCTAGAAATGCTGATGTACTATAAGGAACTAATAATAATGGTCAGGATAGACATACTGATATAACCACAGCTACATATGACCCACAGTCGGCACTCTCTCCTGTAGTTGATAGTGGGGGTCATTGAATGTTGCATCTTATGTCAATCTTTCTGATGTTAATTCAAGTAACTCCAACTCTGATAATAATAACATTGGTAGGAATTGTTCAACTGTTGTTACACAGCATTTATCCCTGGGAACTGATGTAAGACAAATATCCCTGGTTGTGTTCTACATGAACTGCAGAGTGAACTGGCACCTCACATGTGTGCCCTGCTCAATCACAGCCTCACCTCAGGCTTTGTCCCTACCTAATGGCACACTGCTACAGTCATCCCTCTCCACAAAGGAGGAGTGACTACAGACCCTGGGAACTATTGCCCCATTAGCCTGACGAGTCTGATATGCAAAGCTATGGAATGCATCATCGTGGACCTGATAAACAAGGATATAGGGAATATAAAATAAAAAACACAGATGTAGGGTGAAGGTCAGTACCTTACAAAAAGTACAAACTGGAATAAAATAAAATAAAGGGCCGACCAAACAAGGCTATAATACAAAGACTTTAATAACAAAAGAACTGGTGAGCACTTTTGCGATGAACACACTGCTTCATCAGACAACAGTTAATGATTCTACAATCATTTAAATAAAAGCATCTAACCAACAGGAAAAACACAAAATGTAATGATGTCATACAGCAGAAAAAACATTAAATACAATAAAATTGTGTTTAATAAATAGAAAGAAACCATGTTAAATGTATGCAAGATAAAAACTATTATATATAAAACATCATATAAAAAATCATATATTTATATTTAATGTTTCAAAAGACGCCCTTTTAAAAATGGTTTTAATGTAGAAACACCATTCAAACCTGGTGGTCTTTCAGCATTAAGCAATAAAATCCATCTCTGCTCAGCTGTTTCAGTACGATTCAAATAATCACCACCCCTCAAACCTATATCTAAAATTTGAAGAAAAAAAATCTAAATTCATGTTTACAGTCAGAATTCATAATATGTAAAGCTAGAGCATTATTGTCTTTTTTTATTTGTTATATCTCTCTGATGCTCAAGGATCCTATCTTTAAAGGATCTATTTGTTTTTGCCTACATAAAAAAACAACAAAAATGACAGAAAGCAAAATAAACCAAGTTGACTGTCTTACAATCTGCATAGAAATCTACATTAGTAGTAAAACCTGAAGATTGATGTATGAAAGATGAACAACTATGAACATATTTGCAGGCAGAACAATTCCTACATGGAAATGTACCATTTCTATTAGATTCAGCTCCCATATTGTGTGCAGATGGTTTGTAACAGAGATGCTGTTTCAGTGATTTATTATTTCTAAAAGAAAAACTTGGTGTAGTTCCAATGCTGTCTCTCAGTTCAGGTACACTATTCAGTACCAGTTAGCCTAAATTATATCACAATAATCATTAATATCGCTAGAGTATTGTAACGATACCCTAAATATATCAATAATAGACTCTTTGTGTCTCTGTACAGTATGGGTATCATTAATATGTTTAAAATAGGGCCTGCATCTGTCCTGTCTTTGCTTCCATGCTTCTAAAATGCAAGTATCTACCTCTGATTCATGGTAGCCTCTATCCAAAAGTTCTTGTTTAAGGGAGGTAAGGGCTACTTGTGCAGCGGAGTCATCATTATGTAACCTAAGTATTCTATAAATGTGTCCTTTTATCATTTTTCGAGGTATGTGCTAGGGTGCATACTCCTTTTATGCAGGAGAGCATTTTTCCTAGTGGGTTTTCTATATAAATGTCTATTTTAAGTATATGCTTTGGTATGCTCATTTTGTTTTGTTGATGACATCTTTATGTTGTGGTGAGGCACTGCAAATCAAGTAACAGAATTCATAGAGTATATGCATAATACCACCCACTTTTTAAAATTTACGTACATTTATTCTTCCATTCATTTCAAATTTTTAGATGTAAAACTGGATAAGTCTGCCTTGGATACTCTTTGCACTAGTTTATATAGAAAACCCACTAGGAAAAATGTTCTGCTGCATAAAAGGAGTAGCGATATTAATGATTATTGTGATATAATTAAGGCTGATTGGAACTGAACAGTGTACCTGAACTGAGTGACAGCATTGGAACTACACCACATTTTTCTTTTAGAAATAATAAATAATTGAAACAGCATCTCTGTTACAAACCATCTGCACACAATATGGGAGCTGAATCTAATAGAACTGGTACATTCCCATGTAGGAATTGTTCTGCCTGCAAATATGTTCATAGTTGTTCATCTTTCGTACATCCATCTTCAGGTTTTACTGCTGATGTAGATTTCTATGAACATTGTAAGACAGTCAACTTGGTTTATTTTTCTTTCTGTAATTTTCATTATGTTTTTTATGTAGGCAAAAACAAATAGATCCTTTAAAGATAGGACCCTTGAGCATCAGAGAGATATAAGAAATAAAAAAGACAATAATGCTCTAGCTTTACATATTATGAATTCTGACTGTAAACATGAATTTAGATTGTTTTGTTCTTCAAATTTTAGGTATAGGTTTGAGGGGTGGTGATTATTTGAATAGTACTGAAACAGCGGAGCAGAGTTGGATTTTATTGCTTAATACTGAAAGACTACCAGGTTTGAATGGTGTTTCTACATTAAAACCATTTTTAAAAGGGTGTCCTTTGAAACATTAAATATAAATATATGAATTTTTATATGATGTCTTATATATAATAGTTTTTATCTTGCATACATTTAATATAGGGAATCTCCAAATTCTGGATCCCACACAGTTTGGTTTTGTGAAGGGTAGATCATGCCTGCTCAACTTGGTCGACTTCTTTGAGTCAGTCACCAGAGCAGTGGATGAAGGCAAGGTGGTTCTTACAGCATACCTTGATCTGGCCAATGCTTTTGATACCATTCGCCACTCAGGAATCATGGAGATACGCACTAAGCTTGGCATTAACCCCTATATCAATAGGTGGGTTGCAAACTGGCTCACAGATAGAACCCACAGTGTGAAAGTAGCTGACTGCAAGTCAGATTGCTGACTAGTTACAAGTGGAGTCCCACAGGATTCGGTCCTGGGTCCTCTCCTGTTTGGTATCTACTTCTCTGAAGTCCAGACCAGCATAAAGGCACTCTGGCTGACAATGTTCACAGATAATTGCAAGTTGGGAGCTATTATTAACTCCCCAAGTGATGTTGACATCCTACAGAATGGCCTCACTGAAACCAGCGACTGGTGTCAAAACCATGGCCTTAAATTCAATGCCAAAAAATGTGTTGTCATCCCCTTTGGGAGAAATCCAGTTCCCATGAATTACCACACTGATGGTAGTCCACTGAATTCAGAAGGCATTATAAGAGATCTTGGAACACAGGTTGACAGCAACCTCTCTTTTCATCACCACATTGACACTGTGGTCAAAGTCCTTCTATGTGGCACATCTCATTACTAAGGGTTTTGCATCCAGGATGAAAGAGGTTATTGTCTCCTTCTACTCTTCCCTTATTAGGCCAATCATCGAGTACAGTGTCCCATTTGGCATGTACCTCACTAGACAGCTGCAACAACTGGAAAGGCCACAAAAGTACCTAACAAAGAGGATCCTAAGCCTTAAACACTTGTCCTATATGGACAGACTCAAAAACCTCCAACTATTCTCTGTCTCATATCGCCTACTTAGAGGCAATCTCTGTTTGACTTACAAAGCCATGTCTGACCCAGCTCTGTTAGAAATGCTACATCTAAAGAAATTCCAGTCCCTTCGCACCATACACTTCAGAGACGTCAGCCTCATTACCACAATTAACAGAACATGCTGGAGGGACAGGTTCATAACCCAGAGACTGCCCATGCTATGGAACAGACTTCCCATACATGTCAAGCAGAGCACTTCTCTGACCTTTTTCAAGAGAAATCTTGATGTGTGGATGGGAAACAGAAAATTCACCCTGAGGATAATGCCAGTGGCTCTATTCGACAGAGGCACTGGGAACTAAGGTTGGGTGGCACTATGCCAGGCTAATCCTATGGCTAGGCTTGTAAAGGCCCCAGGGCCATTAGCCTTATACACACGTATGAACCTATGAAAGGTTCCTAATGTGACTTCAATAGGCTCAAATTGTGGCCTAAAAACCATGTCTAATACTAATGGTATGATGTCCCCTTCCCTTTACACATCACTGGGGAATACAGGGGAGGCAGGACTCGATCTATGAGTAGAAGGCGACAGAAACAAAAGTTGTCAGAAGAAGACGCATCAGGTCAAATGAACAATAAGATGTGGGATCGAGTAGGGACATGTTAATATGGAATATCTCTGAATGTATCCTAACTCGTGAAGAGATTGAAGAACTGGACAAGGAATTATCCTTTATTCCCACTAGTAGAAGTGAACTGACTGACAGGATCTTGGACATTAAAGTATTCACTAGGAATGTTTTGTTGAAATTACAGTTTGGGGTACTTCCACTAATGATACCCACCACTTAAGGAAACCTAGTGTATATATTCCTAATTCCTATCCTTTTGTTGATGCCTTTAACAAGTTGGTAGAATATGATTTACATAAACTAGATAAAGCTAAGACATTTATGACACATGCTAGGAATAATTGGGAATATAACTTCAGTATGAAGCAGAGAGCTGCCCTGATACGATTACATAATAATAATAGCATTGTGATCAGACCAGCTGATAAGGGTGGGCCAACTGTAATAAGGGATAGGATGTATTATTTCTCTTCCATGAAATCCATGCCGGGTGATGATCGGTTCTACTCCACTATTGATGTGACACAAGTTTATGTGTTGATACAAAGGATTAATTTTATGCTTGAGGATATTTATAAGAGTAAGTTAATTACAAAGGACATGTTTTGTTTCTTTAGGGTTTGTAATCCATTTATACCCTCGATCCAAGGTCTACCGAAAATACATAAAGATGGTACTAACCCACCAATGAGACCAATAGTAGCTGGACGGGATTGGTGCACCAAGCCCCTGTCATTGTATATTGAGAAGTTCTTACGACCTGTTACAGATAAGAACATGATTATTCTGAAAGATTCGAAGCAATTTTTGCTGGATCTTTATAGTTTCACAAAACATTTGCCTGTAGATGTGATGTACTACTTTGTCACTTTAGATGTACAATCGTTATTTATGGTCATACCAAACACAGAGGGGGATGAATGCTTCCATAGATATTTGTTAAGACACTGTGAATATACTGAATCCTTTGCTGATTTGTTATGTTCATTGTTAGAGGTTGTCCATGACAATAATATTTTTGTATTTGATGAACATGTTTACCTGCAGAACGATGGCATAACTATGTGCAGCACGTGAGCCAATAACTATGCCAATATGTTTATGGCCACCTGGGAGGAGGAATAGATGTTTAAAATGTGGGACTTTACTACCTTCATCCCATTCTATAGATGCTTAGTGGATGACCTGTTCTTCATTTGGACTGGTGGTATAGAACAGTTGGATACGTTCTTCAATGAGATGAACGGGCTGACTAGTTATTTGAAGTTTACTATTACATTCTCTGAGACCAGGATCGAATATCTTGATGTATTGATAGAGAGATGGAGCAGTGGCATCATCAATACAGGAATACACAGGAAGCAATGCTATAGGAACACCCTGCTGCACAGGCATAGTATGCATCCTGGCTACGTTTTTAGGAATGTTATTAAAGGACAGGCAATGCAAGCATCGAGATTGAATGCTTCTGATGAAGGCTTCTGTTCAGAATTAATAGGCTTGAAGGAGAAGTTGTTAGCTAGGGGTTATAAAGACAGAGAAACTGATAAAAGGTTAAGTGAAATACTGACACTTAGGGGGAATGCAGCATGACCTTACTTCTCTGATAAGGATGCAGATGTATCAGGCTATGAGAGACAGGAAGGTAAGAAGGAGGTAAAGGTCCCCCTGTTTTATACTCAGGACATTAACATCATTAGAGAAATTATTAAGAAAAATTGGGGCATCTTAACTGTGGATCCTGAGATTAGACATATTATAGAGGACACACCCACTTTCTTCTATATGTGACTAAGTATAAACACAGATTTAATGCAACTGTGAATTGTTTGACTGAACATGTGGTCTGTCTAGCTTATTGCATATTATGTGGGTCATACTATGTTGGTAAGACTGACAGGATGTTGAAGGACAGGATAAGAAAGCATTTGTACCATATTATAATCCAGTTAGGGAATAATGCTCTCTCCAAACATGTCATGCAGAAGGGTCCCGAGCATGTATTTAAATTCCTGGTTATTGAGGTTATTGCACATAACCTACGTGGAGGAGATGTCAGTTATTATACAGAGGGTAGGGAGACCAGATAGCAAATATGGTTAAGGGCAGATTGGGGATTTGGCCTCAGTGATAAAGTCCCCTTGAAACCAATTCATAAATCCAGAGCCTTCAATATTAACTGATTTTAACGCAGTGTATGTTATATATATATATATATATATATATATATATATATATATATATATATATATATATATATTTCTATATGTATGCAGCTTGGAATGCTTATTTTGATGTGATATATATACACCATTTATTTACAGCTTTTATACTTATATATTTATATGTACCTTTGGTGGGGTTGCATAATTGATTTGTTTTGATAGGGTCTATATTAGATAATCCAACTTTCAAAAGTTCGACTGTCATATCGTCGACACCATATGATCGAACTTTTAAAAGTTCGAACATCTAATAAAAAAAAATAAACTACACAAATAACCTACCTGAACATTTTAAGCAGGAGAGCAAGCCCCCCTGCACTGCTCATGTCGGGGGCTGCAACCCCCCCCCAATATATCAGCTCCGAGATCGCACTACAGTGCAGAAAAGGGAAATCTTTCCATTCCACGCTGTAGGGAGATCTCCATTAAAATGTTCGAACATTCAAAAATTCCATATGACACTCGAACTCTTGAAAGTTCGATTATCTAATATAGACCCATTTTGATAGTGGGTGTATTTAAGCAAGCAATGCTTAGTGGCGTATATGATCTGAGGAAGCCGTTTTGGTGAAAGCGCTTATCTGTCACTACCATTTGCTGCTATTTGCAACTATTAAACTGTTTTTATATATTATTCATCTATTGTAGCTCGTGATTGTGGTCCCGACTGGCCTTTGCCTGTTCCACTGCTGCTGCTGCACACTTTTTGGTGTTACATTTGAATCTTTAGACTAAACATAAGTCAGAAGTTTGTAAATGTACATCTGTTTTCCAACATATAACGACATAATTTCACACATTCACTGTATGCATGTATCACTGATGCCTAAAATGCCTAGGTCACCAATGACTATGCATTTTGTAGTTATCCATTATACTATAACAGTATTGCCTACTCTACTTGTATATGTCTGAATAGCAATGCATAAATAGGTTATTTACTTCTTTCCTCTTAATAAAGTGAACATTCTTACTACAGTCCCATTTTTAAGTGAGCAGGAATGCCTGTCCCACTGCATAGACATATGTTTTCATTTATGCATTGATAGTTGTTTATGTAGATTATAATGGCCAGTAAGTTTCATAAGTTTCCCTATTTATCTATTATCCACAGGAATATGACAACACAAGCCGTAGCCCTTTCATAGTAAGAAATGCATGCTACCTACTAGCTTGGCCTGTAAAGATGTTGTCCAGTATGCCTGTATTTTGGTATGCTGTGGGTTCAACTCCACATAGGGAAAATATATCATTAAATTGTTATCTTGGTTTATTTCACACAAACTTGAATCTTCTTCTCTATACAACTGCTTATTGACAATAATGTTTATTTTTTGCATGGTCACAAAAAACTCTGTTATTCTTCAAATTCCTGAGAATATGGTTGTAATCCATAACAGTCTGTTAACAGCAGCTCCTTAACTGCAGGTTAATAAAGCTTGCTACAGACTATTATATGTCTGACAAAGTATTGTGCAATATGGTATAATTTTCAGAAGTGCTGTCAAGTGTTGTATTGTGATTCAGTATTAAATTCCCTTCAACAACCACTTCATCCTTTTCTTTTCAGGGGTCAGATGGTCAGTTACATTTGAAATGGAGAGCAGGAAGATGCATTGATGTATACATTTACTTTGTGATGTGCACTTTGCCAAATAATATCTTTAAATGTAGTCCTCCCATATATTTCACTGTGTCCCTGTGCAGCACCTTTTATGTGTGTGTGTGTGTGTGTGTGTGTGTGTGTGTGTGTGTGTGTGTGTGTGTGTGTGTGTGTGTGTGTGTGTGTGTGTTAACAGAAGCTCTGTGACATATGACACTGTCCCACTGTCTGAGAAATGAAGGTTTTCTTTTGCTGCTAATGGTAGTGACTGTTTACCTACATGCTCAGTAGGTATTCTTTTTTTGAAATCCTAAGTCATTATCCATATTAGTAGCTCATCTCCCATCCAGGTAATGTCATCAACACAAGTCTTTTCACTGCATTCACAACACACCCTTTTGCTCAAAATGTATTAGCTAGGCAGGTACGTGTTAAGAATATGATTTAGATGTACATTAAAGCTGCAGGTTTGAATCTCATATTCGACAATATGTGTTCAATGACATAAAAGCCCATGTTTAACATTGCATACTATGTATGTTGCTTACCTGCCATTTTTCAGAAGTACATTTTCTTTAATGTAATCTGAGCAATGTATATCTCGGTTATTTGAAGAATACATCATTCATCATTGCTCTTTTCTTTTTACAGGCAAGGAAAACGGAAAACTGGAGCCAGAATCGAGTCCTGTGCATGGAACAGATGCAGAGGGTTGAAGAGCAGCAGAGGGAGCCAGGTATGCTGCTTAATTTTTCTGTTTATTTAAATGAAATGCATTTGATGCTTGTTACAGGCCTACAGTTTTTACATTACCATGTATATTGCTTAAAATGGCGGAATACCCATCATGCATTAGTACAGTAAGTGCAATAATCACATTTTACCTGTGCTTAACAGTCTGTTTCAGATCCAGACATGTGGAAATGTCATTTAGCATTAAGCCATGTTTTCTGTCACACATATTTTGAGGTGGAAGTTTTACACAGAAGTTTGTATTACTTTGTCTGCTGCTTATAATGCATGAGCTGGCACATTTGTATGTGTGGATGTGTTTCCTAGTGACCAATCTGTTATGCATAGCCTGCCTATTCACAGACACAATGAGTGTCTGCTGTGTCAGTGTTCACACTCTTGTTTGCAGACTGTGTGGCATGCCCTCCAGTTCAACATTGGCATTGCATCTGCATACAACAACTTCAGTGTTTTTGTTACAACTTACTTATATCCTCTAATACCTTTACAGATAGGTATTTCTTTGCAACATTTCATAATCAGCAAGCATCATCATAGTGTTTGCATTTTGCAGGCTACTGATTGCCTCCAATTGTCGGTGTGTCATGCATACAGTTGTACACATGCAATACTGTTTGAACTAATTATAGTAGATTCTCATGTGTCACAGGCTGTGACAATTTAACATTATAAGTATTTGCTACTGTTGTACTCATTACATTGATGTGGTTTTAGCCAATTACTGTGCTGCCTGGATCAGATGTTTGTCATGTGACTTGCCAGGTTTCCACAATATTGTCATGTAAAACATACCTTCATTTTAACAATGCCACTTGGTGGATGTTTATATAGCAATAACCCACATCTAGGTGTGGATAAGGCTGGATTTACCCACGGTTGGTGTCGTTTGGTCATGAGGGTGAAGCCCGAGTGGCCAAACAAAGACAACCATGGGTATATCCAGCATTACCCACACCCAAAAGTGTGTTATTGCTATTATACAATGATATTATTTAAGAAAAAAAATTACTTTTCTTAAATAATGGCATTGTATAATGCCTCCTTGCTGCCCTTCCACAGATGTCTGGTATTCTGCGGCAGTTATGGTGTACTGTGCATGCGTATGTCTACGCAGTACATCAGAGCTGTGGGCAAAAGCAATGGAGAAAGCAAGATCTCCATTGCTTTTTACAAACTGATTCGCTATGTTAAATAGGTTTAACATAGCGAGACAGCTTTAAAAAAAACAATGGAGAATCTCTGTTGCTTTTTTTAAAGCTGTCTCACTATGTTAAACCCATTTAACATAGCGAGATGGCTTTAAAAAAAGCAACAGAGAAAGGAAGATCTCCATTACTTTTTTTAAAGCTGCCTCACTATGTTAAACTCCTTTAACATAGTGAGACAGTGTGTAAAAATGCAAGGAGATCTTGCGTTCTCCGTTGCTGTAAAAAAAGACTTATACTAATGGAAAAAGTCCGGGCGACGGGACCTTTTTCCATTAGTATAAATCTGATTTACAACGTGCATGCTGACCAATCAGCGTGCACGTTTTGGAATATTAATGGGGGTTCGTTGTATAATATGACTTATTACATGCTCAGGGAAGATATACTAGGGAAAAAGAAAAGGAATAATGACATGCTGACTGACACTCAGATAAAGAGTTTACTGAGGAAGACAAAATTATGAAACTGTGCAGGCCCCGATAATAATATCTTGACATTTATAAGCTTTTATTTTGTCGAATTTCACTTATGGTAATGTGTCATGAGCCAGTGTCATTTATGTTCCATTCAAATGCCAGGAAATGTTACATGTGCTTTCTTTGCATATGCTTGCCATGATTCATGCTGGGCAATATTCAAATGTCCAAGTGATGTCATGATTCCCACCGGTAAGCTATGCCATGCATGCTATTGCACAACCTTGATTGGACTGGTCACACTGGTGATGGATACTTTCTCCTTGACATGTTCTGTTATTGGACATAACCATAACTATAGATAAAGTATCAAAGGGGAGGTGTTGTGTGCATTAGGAGCCATTCACTAGCAGCAATAGTGTTGATTGTACTTGTGCCACTTGTCAATGTTTGCAACATTTGAAATTGAACTATGTTTTAAATAATAACTTTGTTGGATGGTACTACACCTTCAGTGTTATATTTGTATTTGCTGATCTCACAAGTGGATGGGATATTAATTAAGTATGTTAGACTGCAGATGCACATCAGTTTCGGTTTAAGGTCAGCTCTGATCTTCATGGGAATGTGCCGCATGATAGACATTTACTTTCATTTGTTGTGTTTTGCATTTCATCTTGACAGAGCATGGGAGCCATGAATGATTGCCAATCAGACAGTGAAGATGAGCAGATGTCAGGCTAGTGCTGGAGACCGCTGATGATGATGGTGATGCCAATGCTGATGAAAAGGAAGCAAGACAGGCACCTGCTCACACCATCATGGTTGCTGCACCCTGGAGGAGACAATGCCAGAACAAGGGCAAAGATAATTATTGGGATGATATCCGAAAAGTTGCAACCAATGTATTTTGAACACAAATGTTGGACATGATGGGGACATTCTTCCAGGATATGGCATAGGCTATGTGTGATTTGTTCATGGATATGGCCCATGAGGTTATTCATGAAGCTCAGCCCCATCAGCCTGGTCTTTTCCATCTGTAAGTATTATCTGTGAGCTCCAATTGTGTTATGCTGCCAACATGCTGTATGCCATCTAATTGACTGGCCTGTATATGCACTTCCACACATGCATACCATGCAGCTGCCTTGCTTATGTGTTATCATCAGATGAGATTTAATTATGCTTCAATATGTGCATGACACACATTAAGACATTACACTTTCATCACATATTCAGTTGTCAATGCATTGTGGCAGTTAGACTGCAGCTAGTGCTGCAACAATTACCTTGTAAACATCTGTTTTACTGAGGGAAACTGACAGACAACAGATGGTGTCCATAGTCCAGCACTACAACTGTGCTTTGGTTTAGATTTGCATATTGCCATTTCATGTATGTGCAACAGAAGGACATGTCATTTTCCATTTTGTTTGGATGACAGTTGTCATCCTGTCTCACTGGCATGATATGGTGTTGTGTGCCATATGTTGGTAATGATGATGCCATGTGGGGTCATATACAGGTATGTCATACCTATGGGCAGTCCTCCTTTTCTGACTGCATCACACGTGAATTTAGCATTATTGTGTACACCATGCTAAGAATAATTTATTCTTTAACAGTACCTTATGCCATGTGTGCTGTTTGTTACATTTACATATCCATTACTTATTCACATAGACTTATACATTATGCCAAATGAAGCACTCAGTAACTGATGATTGTATATGTCTGTGCACATAGTCAGATCCATACTAACACACAGCTTACCTTTTACATGTGAGCATTCACTGACTATCTCTGATGTGCTGTAATGATGGTCACATGAGTATCTTCTGTTCAGTAATGAGTTGGATATGTGCATGTGGTTAAACTTTTTAGCTTGCTTACTTATGCCTATTGATGTTACATGATTGCACATTAGTGTGTATTCGTGATTTATGAATGCTGATTTCTGTCAACATTAGCAATTAGCCTGCTCATGTGACAAACATTTGCCATTTACTTGAATGTATTTTGGTAGAAACGGCAAAACACAGCTGATATGAACTCTGATGTGCCCAAAAACACCACAAGAAATAGCGTAACACACTTTTTTATTTCCGCTTTCGTCCGTAGACTTCTTCAGAATAAAATACATCACCATACCACCTCCTTAAATACACATCTAATTAACACAACGTCATTGATGCCAATTGCCCAATTACTACAATATAGCATATTTAATTTAAAAAATGTATGTAAAAATAAATATATTCCAATAAAAATCATCTCCTATAAAATATGTAAACAAAGTAAATCATTCCTTTTGTCTATTCTTAATTTTTGATTTTTTAAAAATTTATGCCATTGTTAATTGAAAAATTTAAAATTGTATTTTGTTGCCATTTTATTGATGATTTATTTTTCATTTTAGATCAAAATGATGTTAATAATGAAGAGTTCTGTAGTTATATTAATTCTTTGTCATCTTATATCAAATTTGTCATTGGGGAGCAAGGTTCCAGAGTTGACTTCTTAGATGTCAATTTAAGGTGGGATGGTGATGAGAGTAGGATTCATAGTACCATACATAGGAAAAAAACTTTTAATAATGGTTATCTTCATTATAGAAGTGGTCACCCAACACATGTTATTGCCAATATTCCCAAAGGTCAATTCATCAGAGCCAGTCGGATGACATCAAAGGATTCTGATGTCATTGACGAGTTTTGTTTTATTAAGTCTTTATTTTCTGACAGAGGTTATCCTGATGCCCAATTGGATGAAATAGCTGATAACGTCCTTTTGAGACGCAGCAATGATTTTCCACCTTTATTAAAGTTATCTGATGTACATATTAGGGTATGTGACAGTTTTACAAACAGTACGTGGACTAACAATACGATTTGTAGTCTTGGAATGAATACGGACAATAAATATATCAGGAAAATAATCACTAAAAATTGGCAAATAATCAAAGGGAATGCTGAAATGTTTGGTATTCTAGGTGAGAAACCAATATTTGTCCATAAGAATGATAGGAACTTAAAGAACTTATTAGTACAACGTAAAAATGATAAACCTATTATGGAAACAGTAAAGAGAGGTATGCATTGTTGTAATGGCTGTAATATGTGCAGATATATTTCTGTCGGTCCCTACATTGCAGTTTCCACCTCAGAAAAAATCATTGCAGTTCCAGGTTATGTGAATTGCAGGAGTGTAGGTATTGTTTACATAGCTCTCTGTTCGTCATGTCCTGCATTTTATGTTGGCATGACGACAAGAGAAATAAGAATACGTATCAGAGAACATTTATACAGCATGAAAACCAAGGACGATAAGAATGCTCTTTTTAAGCATTCATTAACTTGTAAGTCATTCCATAAGTTTTTGTTTTCGATTTTAGATGTATGTCACAAAGATTTGAGGGAAGGGGACTTTAAAAATACATTGTTATGTAAGGAAGCAGAGTGGCAAATAAAATTAAAGGCAGACCAGTCACCAGGGCTCAACGAGTCCATCAACATGAAATGTTTTTTAAAAAATTAAAAAATCAAAAATTAAGAATAGACAAAAGGAATGATTTACTTTGTCTACATATTTTATAGGAGATGGTTTTTATTGGAATATATTTATTTTACATACATTTTTTAAATTAAAGATGCTATATTGTAGTAATTGGGCAATTGGCATCAATGACGTTGTGTTAATTAGATGTGTATTTAAGGAGGTGGTACGGTGATGTATTTTATTCTGAAGAAGTCTACGGACGAAAGCGGAAATAAAAAAGTGTGTTACGCTATTTCTTGTGGTGTTTTTGGGCACATTTGAGTTCATATCAGCTGTGTTTTGCCGTTTCTACTATTTTTATTAGTTGGAGTTTTGGTTTTGTGTTTTTGAATATATTTTGGTTGGCTTCAACAGCATAACAGCATCCTGAGTGCTGTACACATGCATTTGCAATGTGTAAACTAAGCTTGTTGCCTGCTTTTCCCTGATGTGGGCCCAAGTTGTCCACCACACTTCCACCTTCATATTTCTGTGTTATACTTTGCAGATATGCTTGGCCTTGTTGCAGTTATTGACCATTGTTATGTATTACATTGTTGACATGGTGAACACGTGTCAAATGTATGGCCATTTTACAGATGTAGGACATCTTGACACAGGTCTCTGGCTGCTGCTTGCAATTCATCCTTGTTCTCATTATACTTGTGTGTTAACCGGTCTATGTTGTTAAAATCCATGCGTACAACCTGATATATTTTTAAGCCATAGTGTTATGTTTTTTGCAAATATTCTTAGATGTCATTGGTGTGTGTATGTTTAATGACATTGCTTTTAGGAACATTCCATTTAAGACCCTGGCAGTCATACATATATGCATCCACCTGTGTTTTGCTTTTTACATGGCATATGTGTGTGACATAAATGTATTCCATTACACATTTGTTTGGGTTGTGTATACATACTTGTGCGTTTAGCAGTCATTTTGCTGCTTTGCTGCAGTACTGCTGTTTGGCACAGTGCTTCATTGTTTGCCTTTCACCTGCATGGTCAGAGGTTCATTTCTGTCCTCTAGCATCTAGCATTCTTAGATCTGTAGTTGCTCATCTGTGATGTTGCATGGCTTACACTTGAACTGCTGACTAACTACTTGGATATGTGATTCCTTATCCAATGTGTACTGTGATCCTTATTTGTTACCTCCCAACACACAGCTACCATTGGCAACACACATCCAGGTATGACCACCACACAGTTTGCAACATGTTGTAATTTGATAGTGGCTAAGGAGCTATGTTTTTTCTGCATTTCACCATGGCTGGTATGCATCCCAACCATGTTTGCCAACTTTCCATTGCCCACGTGGTGCAGTGTGCTGTCTGTGTAACTTTCGTGTCCTTAATGTTTTTTTCCAACCTTTGTCTATCATGTGTTGTGATATCTATTCTATGGGTAAACCTGCTGTGATGGCCCTCCCCTCCTCTTTCCCTATATTTACCTTTCCTTTTAGTCTTAAAAAAATTTAAAAAATGGGGCCTATTCCCACTGAAAAAAGATGCCCATGCCCCTCTGACTTTCCATCTAAGTTTTCTATTCCATCATCCCTCTTGTGTGTCCATCTTCTTCATCCATACCCCACATCTTCCTTTCTATCTCACACTTTTGTTGGGTGTGTGTATTACCTCTGTTCCCTGTGCAAGTGTCACACCCATTGTTAGCTAATGTTAGTTGTGGCAATGTGGCCATATTAGCCCTTCACATTTATTAATGTTTTTATTAGAAAATGTATGGATTCCATCAGAATCCATATGTAAAGCTTATATTTTTAAACTAATGTAGTTAAGGTGATACTCAATAGTTGTCCTTACTGGAGAGGTTTTGTTATAGATACATATTTAAGATTGTCAGGATGCTTGAATTGTGAGATTCTTTCTGTAACTGTTTACATACTTTACGCTTTTGACAGGGATTTTTCTTTTCTTATGGATTAGTCATGGGTAATGTTTAGTGCCCCATTATTACTGAGATACTATTTTTTGTGCCGAGATGCTTGGAGTTCACTGTGGTACATTTATATATTACATTGATATCCTCAACTTTAGCACTAATATCGCCATAATGTCCTGGATTTCTCGAACCTTTCAACTTTAAAGAGGAGTACATATGAAAACTCTTGTTTGTGTTTCTCTTTTGTGCAGATTTTAAATAACATTATTCTTTATCTTTTCTATACTTACTCCAACATTTTTGAAAAGATTTTTAATAGTCAATGCACATAAGCAAAACAATTTGATACTGTTGCTCCAAAGTTCATCTTTCTAAGTAAAGAGACTGTATTCATGTACATGAAGAACTAGCATTCAACAACCTGGGCTTCAAAATACTGAATATTCTTTTAACTCTTGTTATTTAATTTTCTCTTTCACCCTTTATCTCTATACACTTTACACATATTTTCATATACAAGCACATGTATGTATGAAGTTTTATACATGTATGTATACAATGACACTATATACATCCTGTTCAGTGTTTATTACTGAAAAAAAAAATCACAATTTAATTGCAGAAAAAAATGCAATGACATTATCTTCTCTGCTATTTAAAAAACACATAGTGGAGCACTGCAGTTTCTTTTAAACCTCACTGCCTGAAAACCTGATATAAACAACTGTATATGCATTCTGAATGGAAAGGATAAATAGAGGTGCAGCAAGCTCTGACCATGCATCAAACTACATAATGCAGTGATAACCCAAGACAAGATAGGCCATTTCATTTATTTGCACATAAATCATATCATTTTAGATGACTAATTTGTTTTCTCTGTTGCAAGCTTTTGACAGCTCACCTAGTCCGCTTTAAATTGTAGGATTTGTCCTTCATTTTCAGGAACACAGAATGTTTCATTCTCAGTTTAATAATATATTTAAATTCAAGGAAAATACTGTAAATGAAGTGATTTCATACAAAATCTACTTTGCTTGTAGTATAATTGCATAATTCCCATGGAAAACTATATAAAAGGTGAATACTAATGCTATTATCAGCATTTCCATCAGAATGTATGACTTATTTGTCTAATACTGATGTTTATGAATGAGTTAGCAAATGCACCTCAAGCAAATATTATTTCATTTCCAAGTAATCTATATTTTGCTTTCTATCAATACTTTAATACTAGATGAACAAAGCATAAAAAAACTGTTTATAGACTTTATAACAAGAAAATAGCACATGCAAGTTTAGTGAATATTGAGTTTTAACTTGTCGTACAGTGATTTGTGGCTTGTCACTGCAAATATTTTTCAATGTCAGTCCCTAAGCCTGTGCTGTCACTAACGCGGTCAGTTGGGGAATGGAAGGCCTAACACTCTGATCTCAGTATTAATGGGGGCTGTTGAAAGTGGCAAAGGTGATAAAGTATTGTTTAGTTATTGGTGCCATGGTTAGGCTGCAGGACATTATTATAAAAAAATGTATTATTTTGTCAGACTTCAATCACATCACAAAATAATAAGGTAAGAAACTTGTACTGCAGCACAGTACAATGCTAGTCCTTTTAACTGCTGAAATATAAATTTAGTTTCACAAACTATATACATTTAACTTTAGCAGTTGTTTTCTAAATCTATTTTAAAACTACTTTAAAGGTTTTCTTCAAATTGCTTCCTTCCTGTTTACTGACACATTTGACCTTGTATAAGAAAATATTATCAGTAACAGCTGTAAAAAGCAGAGTCTTTCACTTTTCTTGGTATAATCGGGAAATATTAGAGCGCTTGCATTGTGCCTTCAGTTCATTTAATTTTAAATATCTTTAAGTATTTTACATGCACTGAAAGCTCAAAATTTAGAACAATAATTTGTATAAAGAAGAAATATTTAGATAT
>NC_056748.1:298056637-298059137 GCF_019279795.1 Protopterus annectens | reverse complement strand
ATGCCCTCAACCTCAAACGCAATACACAATTATGTGCAGAGCTCATTGTAAATAGAGCCACCTATACTGTGTCAGAAGATATAGCAAACTTACTGACCTACAAATTCAGCTCTAACTAACTTTACCTCTCCCTCCCCCTCAACCTTCCCTCAGGAAATACCATCAAATATAACCCCCCCGCTATCACTAGGGATTGGGTCGCTTTCTCTAAGGCCAGGAACACTGCATCACTGGGCCCAGACAGTATCCCAGAATGCCTTCTAAATAGTATGAAACATGACCTATCAGGCCCTCTGGCATTGCTATTTAACTGTAGCCTCCAAACAGGCTTCATGCCTCATGAATGGAGAACAGCAGCAGTCATCAGCAGTTGGCCCTGTATTCTGGAACTTGGGGACATACATAGACAGTAATCTAGCCTTTGACCATCACATGTCTACAGTATTGATTAAATCTTTCTGTGTTGTGCAACTTATAGACAAAGGTATAGCATCTAGTTCCAAGGAAGGCATTGTTCCACTGTATTCAGTATTCATCAGATCTATCATTGAGTACAATGCCCCTTTGATATGTACCTAACCGGGTATATCCAACAAATGGAACATCCACAGAGATTCCTCACTAAAAGAATACAGGGCATAAGTAAAATGTCCTGTTTAGACCACATCAAGGCCCTATCCTGTATTCTGTCTCCTACAGGCTATCGAGCAAAGAGCTATGCTTGGCATACAGGGATTTGTCAGACCCCAGTCTGATGGACTTCTTGCATATCACCAAAACAAGCAGCACCAGAATTACCCATTCTAAAGACTTAAACCTAGTCTGTAATATAATTAGGACCTGCTGGAAAGACAAGTATGTATCCCAGAGACTACCCCATCTCTGGAACAGGCTTCCCATCCATGTGAAACAGAGGTCCTCCCTAGCCCAATTCAGCTGTAACTTGGACAATTGGATAGGGAACAGGAAATGCATCCCTGGCTTGGCACCTATGTCACTATTGGACACAGGCAACATGTAAATGGTTCATCTTCCAGACCCTGCTTACACTTATCAAGGGTACCAGAACTTATCAGAGATTTGGGATGCAATGCCTGGCTTAAAAAGGCCCCTATGGTCATTAGCCTAGTAAACACCTATGAACCTGTGAAAGTTTGTGAATGTTGCTTAGTCACAAGCTCCTTTAACCTATGTGGATTGATGAGTAGTGATATAGAAAATATTTAGTCTGAAGCACCTATGCAAACTGCATTTAGAAAAATCCAAAATGCAAACCCCACAAAAACCCAACCACTGTTTCTATCTAAAGCAATTCCACATTTAGGAAATATTAACTCAGCTCCATAATCTGTGCTCATAATCATACTCTGTAATCTCAGAAAAACAGTAGAATATATTACCAGTAACCAGCATGGTGCTGCAGAGGTGAAATGTGTCCTGATGATCACCCAGTGAAAAAATTTTAAAAGGGAAAAATGTAACATGTCTGCAAGCGCTACTATCCTAAACAAAATTGGAGCACTCGCTACCACATCAAATGACAAAAAAGAAATATAAGATTATCTGTACCTGATGCCTATCTACTTCTAAATGAATGAGAAACAATTTATAGGTTTTTTCCCCATACTGGACTCAGGAAAAAAAATGACAAAAAAAAGAAAAGATGAACCTCTACCCCGTCAGCAAAACTAAAACGTACTATCCCATCTGCCAATGACTCTTTACCTTAACAATCCTGAATGACTACAATTATTCCTACTCATAGGTTTTCTTTTCTGATCATTGAGTAAAAAGGGTGATAACACCTGAGCATTCAGTATGACATCATGTGTAATTAAACGTGTTGCCCTTTTCCTATTGCTTATTTGCCTAAAGAATGTACATTAGGTATATGATTATATAATTCACATAAATAAATGCATCCATTACTGTGATTCATTCCTCTAAGGACATTTCACTGTAATCCTCACTGAAGCACATAGAAATGTTTGAGATTCCCTAAGTACAGTTACACTGTTCTTCCCATACAAAAATGATTATTATGCAGTGTACATGAAGACACTAATCCTCTCCCCCACACAGACAGTCATTTATAATAATCAGGATTTAATATAGTCTATCACTGCTGTGCTATTGGTTTACAGTCAGAAACACAGCTTGACTATTATCCTTAAGCAATTAGTCCTGACATATAAATGTAATATTGTACAGTTAGCTTTATAAGTAAACATCCTTTGCTTTGCAGACTTATTTGAGCATCTGCTGAAACATCCCTAAGCCTCCAGTAAGGAGCTGGCTTTCCCATTCGAAAACAACTTTGCATAATTCATTTACCCATCCGAGTTCCACTGTGGCAACCCCTAACCGGGAAAAGCCCAAAGAAGAAGAAGAATTGTAACAATATCCAGTCAGAGATAAAGGTGGGGGAAGAAGAAAAGAGTCCGTAACATCCTGGAAAGAAAGAAAGAAAATTTCTATATAACAGTTGCAGCATATTTTT